>NW_008752124.1:318910-328548 GCF_000715545.1 Opisthorchis viverrini
CACCTGAACTTTACTGCTTGAAACAAAATAATCAACATTTGACCTTCTCACTATTACTAGTAATAATAGTGCAGAGTAAGAAGTACATTTTAGAGAGGTATCAATGGCCAGGAATTACACTGCAGTTTCAAGCCTATTTGTTAGCAACGCTGGGCTTGCGTTTATCCGTAAGGAAAATAATACCGACTGTCGCAGCCTGGTCATTTGTTTGTCGAACATATTGGCCCATACATAATGGTTGTAAAGAATCAAATTAAACTAATTTTCTTCCGAAACTTTTCATCAGAGACAGACGTCATCAGAGACGTTAACAAAAACTAACCAGTGGAAGAATTCGGTTTTTGTCGACACAGTATGATACGAAGGATATTTGGCGTCTTCAGGTTGAGGTTTAAAATATAATGTAAGCATGTTCTTACTAACTATGGTGTCACGTTTAGTTTGTTGGTAGATATCGGATATTGTGAGCACGTCTTTACAAAACCAGAGAGAAATCAAACATATAGTGAAACCTGGCATGCCGATGGACTAGAAATTTCGTGTATGCATCCAATATAGTAGTCAAAGAATTTCAAGTCGCCTGAAAGATTAAGCTCGCACAATTCTACCTCGTGCGATGGTTAGCCATTAGCTTGTTTAAGAAGAGATGGTGTGTAGACTAGAAATCTTAGCCGGTTGCAGTAAAATGATAGTACGGTCAAATGGGTTAAATCTTTAGGTTTGGGTTAGGTTACGGATTACAAGGGAGAGTCGCGCTAACCACAGAAAGCCTAAAACAGGCATTAGAGTTAGCTTGGTTTGGGGATATTGAAAAGCTGGGCAGTCGCAAATGAGGACAGATAAACTCAAATTATATATCCCGATGCCGATGATTCCAGAAACTTGATTGATCAGACGAACGATCTCTAGATGGGTAGTGGACGTCCAAAGTTGCCGTTTGAAATCAGAAATCATCAAACTGCATTCCTTCCCCGCACGATTCATGAATCAAAGTTTGTTAGATCAGCTTAAACGCACACAGTGCTGTGCGCAGATTTACGCCGATCTGTTTATAGGCCTCAAAGGCGTATTTATATAGGCCAGTTGTAACCGAATTGCAGGAAACAGATGTTGAGTTGTTATTCTTCTTGTAATTTAGTCACCATATCCTATTGAATAGAATACGAGTGGGACTTTACCTTAAATGCTTGTCTACATTTTCGAGCATTTCTGCTCACATGGGGTATGTTCGTTTAATGGAATCATCAGGAACTAATTCATGCTGATGAGTAATTTCTAGCAGATTGCGGTGCGCTACCAAGATGCAGTGAACTGAGTCCTACGCGCTTAAACCAACAAAACAGTGTCCGCTTATATTTCGAACCCAATCATATAGGAAACAAAAACGGGCAATTTGCACCAGAACATTCATATTCGAACTACTAGGAATCGAATTATGGATAACGTAGCGCCTAGTTGCCATATCACCGGATGGAAGCGTGATGGCTGAGATGCTGTCAACCTGCCCAAGCCAATGTAAAACGTTTACTGGTGGTGAATGAATGCGAAAATAGAGCCATAAATTAGTAATACCACGCTTTAGTCACTGCTCTGCATAGAGCAGGGAGAACTCACACCAGAAGTTGCTTGTAAAGAAGCTTGAGGTTAAATTCCGCGTAGGTGTCGTATAATGCAGCTACAATATTTAGCGCATATCAAATACAGGAATGGCAGCAAAATTCAGGCTTTTATGGCATGAAAACTTAAGCAGAAGACTTTTGTTCAGTTTAAGCAAATGCACACGTTCTTATAAGTGTGTACTTGACAAGTGGGAGACTAGAAATTAGGCTTCATAATAACTACTGGTCGCGAAGTACAATCTAAAACGTTGGTGTAATTTCTTTCACGGCATATCAACTTATGTTCCCATAATCTCAAATTGGTGACGTGTGTTACGATTTTTTCACCTGGGTACGTTTTAGCGTGCATGCGGCTTGTATAAATTGCTCCGTCATTGTTATAAAGTGGGCTGAAAAGTTTCGGAATTATAAAAAGGACATCCTTTTTGCAGACATTGGTGATCATTACACAGATGTTCAATCAACGTATTTCTGCCCACAATAGCTGGAACGTATTTTATGCAACTTACTGCCCTCGCCATTGCATATGTCGACTAATTTCAATTGACAAAAAAACGAGCAATAAAACGATAACCACCAACTCAAATGAATATAGTATGAAAATGCACATTTTCGGTCTCTGACTGAAGAAATACGGGAAAATCTCGAGAAGTGATTCGGTGAGAAAACACAAACAAACGTACGTGCTGTGTTGTGTTGTGCAAAATCAACGGGCAATTTGAAAGTAACCTAGATCATTGGAAAACTCTTTAAAAATCACAAACCTGAGATTAAAAATATCACATCAGCGAGGTCTCCGGATGCTTAGGATTTCCTCATAAATCATTTCACCGACAAATTCAGTTCGGTAAACAATCGGGCATTTGATAGGGAAACACCTATTTGAATATTCTCCTGGCAGTTTAAGCACCAACAAAACTGTGCGAATTTAACGCTGGATGCACGTATATATTAACGTGACCGGTTGCATTTGAGAAATCCAATAGATCTATCGGACCGGTCAATGTGTGAAGAGGAGCTGGTTGGCAGTATAAGGAAACATAAAAACTCAAACCGCACCTGATTGTGGATGCCTCTAAAATCTCCGTCTGCTTTATATATTTTACTAGGCACGCATGGTTCTCACTCACGGGTGCTCTTGATGCCCGCTGTTTGTAATTATTGGCAATCATTGAATGATAAAATTGCTATTCTCCCCTAAATGGCCAATTAGTCTGTATAAAACAGTTACACCAAACCACTGTTTGCTTGGTTCACTATATAATACATCTACCATCGAATATTTAAAGTTGGACGTAAGCCTTACCTGTTCGGAGACAACTTTCCACTTGAGTGCGTCAAATGTAATGGACAGGGATGTAATGATATTGCGAACATCAATGTTGGGCAAAAACGGACACGAAATGACCTACAATATTGCGGTTCGCACAGCACAATTCCGTTTAGTTTGGTCGCGTGACTTTTAATGCTGTTGCTGCTTAGAATTTACTTGAATAAATACTTACGCGCTGCGCGTGTGCGAGAATGGCGTATGCAGTGATCAATGATGATGGGAGGAGGTCCGTTGATGGAAAGTCGTACACTGTACTTGAAGGATGAAACGATAATGTGTTCCGGCCAAAATTCGTGCGCCCATATAATGGGGGACATTTCGACCCAAATTTTACGTAAGAAATGTGCAAAACAAGTTAAGATAATAGTTAGTTCAAATTCCTGGAAGCCCTGTTCAACACCTTTCCAAGGCCACACCAGTACTATGAGCATATAATGACTGACAAATTGCACATCCCTTCAATAAATATCGCCTGTCCAGAAGGCACAATTCATATTTGAAAAGCCATACTATACTATACTATACGGCTATACTGGCAGCATCTCGCAATTCTCAATTGAATATACAAAGTTCCTGGTTTTGTCCACGTGATATGATATGGAGTAGATTGCATTTTAAGCAGGGGTAAATTGTCACTGTGTTGGACTATTGGCAGCTTGCGTGCATTAGTTGATAACTGGTCAGCTGGCTCTTGATTTTCACCGAGCTCGACAGTTCACTTGCAAATGTATCGTCTCTATTCGAGGAGACATCAACAGTGCGCTGTTGTTTGAGTAACCCTTCACTTTGCGCCTAAGGTTATATAGTTTACAATGAGCAGCCTTTGCGCTGTAACCTGATTGACCATTGACAGTCATCGAACTTGGATTCTGGTTGGTCTGATCTTATTGTTTGTTTCGTTGTGTTTTGCATTTCCTGCTTCTTACGGCCATAACACTGATGAAGTTAGCGTCAAATGCTATCTGTTCTGACTGGCGCGTTCGAGATTCGTATTTCTTCGTGGTCGGCTTGTTTGTTATAGATTGGGTTGCGGTCTACCGCCCATTTTTAGTGGTTCGTATTTCTGTTGTATTCTCCGAGTCCTTGTTCGGCACCGGGTTCTGTGGATCTGGCAGCCCTTTGCTCTCAGAGGCTGATGGAACCAGTCGATCTCAATGCATCTGTTCATTGCTCCATCGGTGGATTATTACCAGTTGACGAACTCGCGTTCTTTATTGGTTCTGGCCTGACTCAGTATGCTGACGCCATTCCACTCAAAATTGTGTCCTTATCCATCTTCGCGTGCAGGGAGGGCTGGTTATGTCTACTAGTGGCGAGCATGCGCGTTTCGACTCTGGTTGACAGTTTCTTCTCTGTTTGTTCCACAATGTTTTTCACAATCATTGAATTGAATTTTGTAGACTAAATTTTCTTTTCTATCGCATTAAGAATCCCTTTGGTTTTTATGGTGCTCCTCGTAGGACGTCAGTCAGACTTGAGGCAACATTTACGGCATGCTGTCGTAGCATTCTGGCGCTCATTTACGAAATGTTTTTGATATAGGTTAGTGTGAATGTTTTGCTTGTGCTTCCAGCAATCTTGATGGCTGATTTGCATCTTTTTTGGTGATTTCCGGATAAAATTATTTGGCACCATTTTCTGTAGGATTTTCTCTTCTTTACAATAAACCTTGCAAATGGCGTAAGAAAACATAAAACTCGCTTGCCCCCAGCAACAGTATCACCGTTACACACCTCCCCTTAAGGGTCATGTCATTCCCCTTTAACTCCGCCGGGTCAAATTCGGCAGCTGGTCTACTCGGCAAATTTTACGTAAGAAATGTGCAAAACAAGTTAAGATAATAGTTAGTTCAAATTCCTGGAAGCCCTGTTCAACACCTTTCCAAGGCCACACCAGTACTATGAGCATATAATGACTGACAAATTGCACATCCCTTCAATAAATATCGCCTGTCCAGAAGGCACAATTCATATTTGAAAGCCCATACTATACTATACTATACGGCTATACTGGCAGCATCTCGCAATTCTCAATTGAATATACAAAGTTCCTGGTTTTGTCCACGTGATATGATATGGAGTAGATTGCATTTTAAGCAGGGGTAAATTGTCACTGTGTTGGACTATTGGCAGCTTGCGTGCATTAGTTGATAACTGGTCAGCTGGCTCTTGATTTTCACCGAGCTCGACAGTTCACTTGCAAATGTATCGTCTCTATTCGAGGAGACATCAACAGTGCGCTGTTGTTTGAGTAACCCTTCACTTTGCGCCTAAGGTTATATAGTTTACAATGAGCAGCCTTTGCGCTGTAACCTGATGGACAATTGACAGTCATCGAACTTGGATTCTGGTTGGTCTGATCTTATTGTTTGTTTCGTTGTGTTTTGCATTTCCTGCTTCTTACGGCCATAACACTGATGAAGTTAGCGTCAAATGCTATCTGTTCTGACTGGCGCGTTCGAGATTCGTATTTCTTCGTGGTCGGCTTGTTTGTTATAGATTGGGTTGCGGTCTACCGCCCATTTTTAGTGGTTCGTATTTCTGTTGTATTCTCCGAGTCCTTGTTCGGCACCGGGTTCTGTGGATCTGGCAGCCCTTTGCTCTCAGAGGCTGATGGAACCAGTCGATCTCAATGCATCTGTTCATTGCTTCATCGGTGGATTATTACCAGTTGACGAACTCGCGTTCTTTATTGGTTCTGGCCTGACTCAGTATGCTGACGCCATTCCACTCAAAATTGTGTCCTTATCCATCTTCGCGTGCAGGGAGGGCTGGTTATGTCTACTAGTGGCGAGCATGCGCGTTTCGACTCTGGTTGACAGTTTCTTCTCTGTTTGTTCCACAGTGTTTTTCACAATCATTGAATTGAATTTTGTAGACTAAATTTTCTTTTCTATCGCATTAAGAATCCCTTTGGTTTTTATGGTGCTCCTCGTAGGACGTCAGTCAGACTTGAGGCAACATTTACGGCATGCTGTCGTAGCATTCTGGCGCTCATTTACGAAATGTTTTTGATATAGGTTAGTGTGAATGTTTTGCTTGTGCTTCCAGCAATCTTGATGGCTGATTTGCATCTTTTTTGGTGATTTCCGGATAAAATTATTTGGCACCATTTTCTGTAGGATTTTCTCTTCTTCTGCTGCAGCATTTAATGTGTTGCAGCCTACTTCGTTTCGTTTAAATGGTGACCGAATGCCCTAAAAGGCCTCCGGTGTGGACTAATTTATTAAAAAGTGCGGATCATTGGAAAATGAAGTAAAACTCTAATATGCTTCTTTAGAAAAACTGAATATCCATCTTTTTTAGCGGGCTTTCATGAACATTCCTTGATATTCAATGACTGTTCTCGAATTCAAGCAAATGCTACCAATCGGCTTCACAAATTACGCAATAAACCTCACTTTGCAAGTGGCGTAAGAAAACATAAAACTCGCTTGCCCCCAGCAACAGTATCACCGTTACACACCTCCCCTTAAGGGTCATTCGATTCCCCTTTAACTCCGCCGGGGCGAATTCGGCAGCTGGTCTACTCGGCCGCTTTCCGGTTGTATCGCTCCACTTACGAAGCTGCCTCTCGTTTACTTTTTCACTCCCGAGCTGCTTGAATTGAATGGACGTTCCCGTGGCGGTCGGAAATGCCAAACGGACCCTGCCATCGACTGCCCTGCTTTCGCAACCCCAGTCGAGTCCCTATAGTCTTCTGGTGGTTCTTTTACTTGACTTCTGTGCCCGTGGGGAATTTTCATGCCCTTCTTCTTGCCGTTTTCCTGGTAGGCAATCATGTTTTCTCCAACCCCACTCTTTTTCCTCCATCCACTCCTGGGACGAACGTGTTGCCGGCCACAACCTAAATTCCTGATCAGCAGGAGGGCGCGGTTGTCAACCGCACCCCAGCATATACGGGAACTTGCCTATAGTTGATCGTAGTGAAGGACGACGAGCTAGCAACATCATTAGCAAGTTTATTTCTTGGTCCTCTCATTAGGCTACCAGCTACTCCTTGATAATGCGGTTATTACGTTCAGTTAGGCCATTTTTTGTTGGCGTAATAGTGCTCCCCCTTAGCCGTTTGATACCCAGCTTCTGTAGGCAACTCCTTGACAGTTCTCCCTCGAATGAAGGCCCCTTATCAGTTTGGATCAATTTTGGCGCCCCATGCTTGCCCACGATGTGATGCACTGCGGCTGCGCCCGTGGATTCGGCAACAGGTGTTCTGTCATTACAAGATGTTTTGAATCCCGCTGGTGGTCAACTGAAAGGGATCCATGACGCCAACGGACCACAACTTGTCCGTTTCTGAGACAGAAATACGTTTTGCTGGATGGGATGCCATCGTGATGTCTTCTTTCATCAGTTAGCACTGCTTATAGTACACCACACAATCCGCCACATCGCCTCTCATTTTGGGCCAGTAGGCCCACTGCCGAAGTAAGTCGTAGGTCTTCGTGCAACCTGTGTGTTTCATTTCATAGCATTCGACGATAAGACTCCGTCTCAGGACCCGAGGTGTCAAGGGCAGGACAAATTCCGAATCAGCGGCGTTACAGGAAATGTGCCGGTTTCATCCAGACTCAGCTGATCAAAGTGACTCTGGAACGTTTTTAATTCTTGGACACCTTCTTTATTCTCAATCCTCCTTCAATCCAACAAGGCAGCTGAAACCTTCCGTAACGCAGGATACTGCTGTTGGAATTGCAGCAACCCTCCGTACTGCTGCAACCGGAGTGCCCAGTGCGCAAGATTTCCGCCAGGGTCTCTAGTAGTCCTGATACACCCCAGGGGGATGTGATCGGTTTCGACATGAAATTTTCCCAAGCCGAAACGGCGTTTACATATCCAGGGTCCAGACAATTGCTAAAAAAATCTTTCTTGATTATCGAATACTTCAGTATAGCGTTAGCCGACATACGGCCCGCATATTTCTCAAATCGGTTCCTTTGCTTCAGGACTGCACCGATAAGTCGATCAAAGTCGTCCGTTGCAACAGCGACCATCTCCCCGACCTTGGTCAGTTTTAAGGTCAGTTGTTCATCCTACATTCGTGCTCCGACAGCCTAGAAACCCCATGTGCCTCTTCGGTCCATCGAAACGTCTAATTTGGCTCCAGCAAATCATATAGTGGAGCGCCATTTTGTTGAAACGCTTAACGAACCAGCTCTTGTATGCTGCTCGTCCAGAAACCTGTCTTAGAGACCGCTGTGAACTGAAGGCTGCACAATCCTCGATCTTGGCCATTTTGTCTGGTATTGGGCTAACTTAACCGTGACCCAATTTATGCCCCAGCGGTGTCATCTTCATTCAAGTGGTCAGCGTTTTGTTTTCATTTGCCGCCAGACCAACCTCCTAAATACGTCTCAAAATGGCCTTTAAGTTAAATGCCTGGTCTGGTTTCGTCAATCTTCTGTCGACACCCACCCATTGCTCTCACTGCTAACACGCATGGTCTGCGTTCAGCTTGGTTCGCTTTCTGTCAAAGCGAGATTCCTGCTCCTGCATCCCTAAACATAACTGCCACTGGATCACGGCTTGCCTGGTAGCCCGTGTCGGTGAGACAATCTCAACTCACCCAGGAAAAGAGGGGTACTTTTATGTTTTATTATGTACGGGTGATCAGGTACGAGGACACTGATTCTCCGAGTAGCCAGGTTGTCACACATGTAGCATCGGGTCGTTTGAGCGCACTTTCGAAATTCGGACTTCGTGGCAAAAAGCTGCTCCGCGAGTTGGTCTGATCCGATCCGCTGTTACTCCACACTCCGACCAGTCCCCGCAAAGCGCAATTTAACGAATGCTGCGGATTGTCCTAGAACACGGTTATGAAGGCATCCTGGCCGTCTTGAAGCCGTGTCCGTCTTCCGAGGGCCTTTTCCAGCCGCATTTAGAGCTGCCTTCGCCGGACCCCGAGGAGTGTCTACAGTGCCGCCAACTTACCCCGCAGTTTTCAGTCAAGCGGCATCCGCAACATCCTCAATATCCTCAAGGAAAGTCAGAAAATCCCCGTCTTCAAAGGGTTTGGGCCAGGAGGTCTGCGTCCCCATCCTGGTCACGGCACCACATAAAAGGAAGAAGGCCTCCGCTGCAGAGTTATTTATAGGAAAATGCGAACCATTGGAAAGGGACGCAAAACTCTCATATGCATCTTGAATGCAAAAGCTAAATATCCATCTTTTCTTTGAACGTGTACGTCCTCCTTTGGCTAGATGTTTTAAGCGTCAAACATTTCAGTATAAGTAGTAGTGTTATTTGTAGACGTTTCTCGAAAATATTTTAACCCGTTTGTGATCTCTCAACAAAAACACGAGGCAGGCCAGCACGGTGCAATGCAGACAACGAACGGGCCAGTCAGAACAGAAAACATCTGACGGAAATTTAAAATAGCTTGGTCTTAAGAAGCAGAAACGCAAATCGCAGCCCAACAGAGATCCAGATCGTACATCCTAGAAGGATGATTATCGATGACCAATCAGATCACAGCGCAAAGACTTCTTTTTGCAAATTATATAAACTTAGGCCCAAAGAGAGGGAAGACCCAATTAACAGCGCACTGAAGATGTCCCTGGAAGGGCGACAAAACGTTTGCAAATCACTTGCCGAGCTGGGCAAGAGATCAACAGCAACCTTTTCTATGCCCCACGGGTTAAACGAAATTGTATTTTTTTACTGAATTTAAATATGGAAGTTAGTGTA
>NW_008752125.1:0-1088 GCF_000715545.1 Opisthorchis viverrini
CAGTGGACATTTCATTGAAAAGTTTTTGGAGAGCTATACACTGGAAACAATCATTTGGATACCCGAACATCACTGAAGAGGCGACAGGGCCACGTCTGACAGTGTCTCTAACCATCGATATCTCCCGTACAGGGATCCCCATCCAGAAAGACGGCAATGACCGACGCAGCTGAGTTTGTTGGTAACGATCTTCATACTTTGCTGCCAAGTTATTGTTTGACAGTTCCTGGCACATTTTCACTCTTCACGTGGTTGTGCGAAATAAGTCCCTCAAAGAAGTCAGGCGACTAGACTATGGAGCACGCGACCAAGATAGCGCAATCTATGGCGTGCGATCAGTTCACTTATCGTGCTCTTCTCCTACCGCGGTCCCAGAACAAAGTCCTATGTTCATCCATCATCTTGTGCACAAGCTTTTAAGTCGATCATCTAGGATTGGATACGTAAAACAAACCCCATTTTCGCCCAGGTGATCTGACTTATGCCAGCGGCTCTGCTATCTATTCTTCAGATCCAGCTCTAATTACTATTATACCACCAAAACTCCTGATTGTTCTCTAAGTTTGGTGTCTATTTTCAACCTTCCTATTTCATCCTAATGCATGCCGTCAACACCAAGAACTCCATCCAACTCAGTTACTTTCACTGTCCCAGGGCCTTGCCAAATAAAGCAACAAATCTCCTTTATTCACAAATCTCCCTCCTCAAAAATCGATGCGCCAGGTTTTCAAAGCACAAGTACAAGTCTCCCATGGTCATACATCGAAACAAGTCAAAAGTATCTCATCTTGTTTACGATATATTCCTCAAATTTTTGGTGGTTCAGCTGGGCACTTCGTAGTCTCGATGGCTGAAAGGTCGAGAGTTCTGACTGACTGACCTCCTGTGAACAGCCAACTATGTACAGACGGACTGGCCAAGCCGGTCACGACCTGAACTCGTTGACCAAGTACTCGAACTTTGATTATATATGCATACGCCGCAACAAAATGTGGCAATCACACTGCCCAGGACACCTTTCATGGATACCTTCCTGGACACATTTAGCCGACATAGTGCGTCATCATCTACCTGTTGCAAGCTCAGGC
>NW_008752125.1:4973-7645 GCF_000715545.1 Opisthorchis viverrini
TTGTCTTAGTAAGCCCGGAGAGCGCCAAAGGAACTAAGAACTTCAGAGATATTCTAACATGCTAATATGCTTAAATCTCAGAAACGTACCAACATGCTCGCGCATTCAGACAACTAAAATCATGATAGCTGAAGCATTCCATTTTCAGTAGCGTACACAACAAGATTTCGGCGACAATAAGTTGGTTTTGCGAACTGATAGCAAGTCAACGTGTCATCAGGTGTCGCAAGCCACCGACCACCAAATGCGCTGTTTTAAACACTTATTTGAAATACCATCTAAGTAGCGTACTCTTCGGTATCTAAAGCACTGCTGTAAAGTTAATGTGGCATGTACGTCTGAACAAACATAATCCAAAAGTTCGACGCCATCCTCAAGTGCAAGCCTCACAATTGCAAAGTAACGGAAACCACTCCCTAAAATACATTAGGTTAGTTATTACAATGAAATTCGAGGTAAGAAATATGTTATACTCATTAGTCGCCAAGCAAACCCATTTAATGCATTCAAGAAAGCATGATGCGCTTTTTTATTTTATTGCGCTGTCATTCGTGAACTCATACGACCCATCTTACTATTTTTCAATATTAGCGGGTTTTTGTTTACAGTACTGATCATATATCATTCTTTTAAAACCAGGGTTAGACAACAGTAATGTGCCATCTAATTCAGTATGTGGCCCTTAGGAAGGACAGCGCATGTTGTACGGTTGCTTACTTGGGGATTATGGCATGCCAAACTTGTCTCGTAGTTCCCGAACCAAAATGTACATTGTATGCCGGTGACCGTTCGAATGCCTTTACTACAAGAGTTAGCCTTAGACAGGACAGAAGAAGCAAAGTTCGTCGTAAGACGGAAGGTTTTTAGGTGAACTCACACCCGCATGTTGATAAGTGGAATTATATAAATTATTTAGTGGATAAATTGCCCCTGCATCAGTCAAACAGTGATAATTCCTCATGTGCTGCAAAGCACATGTTTTGAGCATCAATTTTAAATGGGAATTTTTGAGTACCTGGGAACCCAGCCAGTCAAATTCATTAGCGACGCTAGGAAACTCAATGTGAATTGAGTGAATAGTCATCATCATTGGGAGATCAAGACTGGTTTTGAACTTTTATGCTTTGTTGCGTGACAATCATATTTCCCTTCAGGTTTTGCTGTCAAGTTGACTATCTTTTTTCACAAATTTTACCACAAAATCAATTCCAAATATGTCATTACCCATCAGACATAACTGATTCCATATTTATTGTGGTTTAGCTGTTTTTTTCAAACAAAATTCTATATTCTCATTTTGGACCAGAATTCCATCTAGTCGCTAAACGTAATTTGAGGGATATTAGTAGTTGTTGTTATCTTAAAAGCATATGGCGACCCAGTGTTTAGTTGCTGTAAACTTGTTTGATACGATTTTAAATATGGGCATTAATCATTCGCCGAATCGGGCAATGATACTTTACCGAGAAAACCAACTATCACTTTTATGACGCCCCTAATTTGCAGAAAGAGTTGCCTGTAACCGGACTGTAAGGTTTGTTAAATTATCAAAACATGTAGCTGACAAATACCCTATGCAAAGTACATTGCAATTTCTCCTACAGTCTCCAGTGTATGTAACTCCTCGCTCAAGAAATTTTGAACGTTATCTGAATCGAGATAAAAACTCTCAAAAAGCTTCGTTCACTACCATCAGTTCCTTGTTTGGTGCATCCAGGACCTTCTTTATGCCATAATCGGAATCACATATTCTTCCAAGTATGAAGGCGCAGTTCATGCCACACCCTGGTATTTTCAATGAGTATAAACTTTAAACTTACCTGCTTCATCCACTCCGAGGCAGTTTATCAAATGTACAATGATGTCAGATATCTGTGGCTTGGTTATTATCATATGTAAGCCTGTGTCTGAGATGGACAATCTTCCACATGATGCATCGTTATTTTTCTTAGCTAGAACATACCGAGCTAGCACCAGAGCTGCATTGCTGGAAAGCCACTTGTTTGAAGATTGCAATAAAATGGATATATGTTCCAACATTTTTGAAAAATCTCCTATGTTATTTAACAGCCATTCTCTCCCGTCATCAAACTCTGCCTTGAGTAAATATTCATGCCAATTGCCGGAAAACTCACAATTGTCCCAAGTGTCCCAGCAGCATTCAAGATCGTTTCAACATCCTTGGATCTTAACATAAGCACCAAGGTATCTGGAAAACTCATCCACCCTTTCGAATTAAACTGTGCAGCAGAATCAAGTATTCGCATACACCCCTGCTTGTTCTCAGCAAGTGAACCAAGGATATAAGCGGCATTCCCAGCTGTTCTAAAACACGAAAAAGAACACACAGATCCAAATAATTTATGTACTTGTTAGACAATGATTGCAACCAAAGCATTAGGTTGGCTATTATTTCTTCTCCATACTCACTACTCAGTAGATGTTCGGTAGTTGTGCGTTTGTTCGATTGAATATCGTCAACCAATTTGTCCAAAGCAGACATAGATAGCACATCATCTTTTGAAATAATTGAGTGTAAATAATCATCGGAAATCCAGTGCGGAAAACTCATGCTACTTGATGTGACCGATAAGGAACGAGGAAATACTCCCACGGAAATACATTACGCGGCATTGCTTTTTGAAAGGGCGCCAGATCGGAAGAGCAACGAT
>NW_008752125.1:10350-16253 GCF_000715545.1 Opisthorchis viverrini
TACTACTTATCATCTCCTGGTTTGCGTTTGTAGACAACTCTTTTGTGATCTTCAGCATCTGGATATGACTTAAAACCTTTGAAACTCACAAAAACCTGTCAAAATCCGCCGGTCCTTGAGGCTAACCCAACGTTCATCCTGAAGTTTTGCACCCATTTTTACACGAACGACTAAGACAGCCATTCCCAATACGATCTGCTTTTGAATAAGATGATGCTCTGAATACGGGCTACAGGTTTCACTACATCTCACTGCCCAGGAGAAAAATATCCCCCAATCCACATCCAAGCAACATATACCTCCACAATCCCACCAAGCCTGTCATTGTCTTCCAAGCGTTCCATAGACCCAGACTCTCCTTAATTAATCCACATAATTCGCCTTGCCTGCCCATCTTCATTTGTCCCACTTTATCGGCCTTTTCGGTCATCACCTAGAAGGGCCCATTAGCCGTACAAGGCTCTCAGCTGCAAAACCGTTAAGACTAGAGTAAAACATTTTGCTCCAAGATATTCCATTTTGTTGCGTATGCACTGAAACCAAAAACCATCCTAGTGTACGTTGATATTTTGCAGCTCACCAAATTTCACTGTCCAACGAAGCAACCATACCTCTGGCGGAAAAGTCTGGGGGAACAAATTCCCAGCATCGCTGAGACCTCGGGGTGCCTAAGTGGGCTCAAATGTTTAAATTGGTACTTTGAAATCATCTGCCCGATTGTTTTAGTGACAAGTCATAGCTCTCGAAAATTCAATTCCATTGTTTGAATACTGAGCGCCATGTGCGTCTCTCCCACATCCTCTATCACCGAATATGCAGATGAATTCATGGCAGACAACTATTCTTTCAACTATATACCCTCTTCCTCAAGACCTTCCCTACCACACGATGTGGATCCTACTGCACCTTCTGCGATGGAGAAAATAGAAAATAGAATAGCTCTTCTCGTCGAACGCCTGCGTTGCTGGCTTTTGCATGCTCAGGTTGTGGTACGTTTATTTCTCAATTTGTGGGCAGAATGACAATTGAGGCATGGTCAGTCGTTACAAAGTAAACGTGTGGACAACGATACTACGGGGGAAGGTATGACCAAAAGACAATTCTGCCAGTTATTCCGTAATCGTAGATTGTGTGAAACGAAAACCAGAGCAATGGGCAATGAGGTGCGACTAGCTCAACGATTAAACCAGTTGAACTTAACTAAAAATGAAAAGCCAGTTGCAGGCCATGAGTGATTGGGCCGTTTAGTAAACGGTCAGGGTCACGAAAAGCACAATCGGAGATGAATAAATGGAGAAATTCAAAGTTCAGACAAACGCCATATCGGTCTCAAAAACTAAAACACTGAAACTGGGTGGACTCACTGACGTCAATGTCGGGGGAAGTCAGATGCCAAAATGTTTTCCACTAAGCGGTAATAATAACAATAATTTTATATCCCAACTTTCGGGGATCGTGCTAATTGGGGCATGTGCTAATGCACAGGGCCTTTTAACATGTAGAAAAATAAGGATTTCGCAAAACCGGGGTGGTTATGTCTAAATGGGGGATCAGCTGGTCAGATCGAACCCGTGTTAAGAGGTGGCTGAAGCCAGTTAGAAAATTTATTCGTCTTTGCAGCCAAGGGAAAGTGTGGGTGTTAATTATGAGTTTCCCTAATCCTCAAGCTAGCTTATCACCCTTCCGTTACTGCTCAAGTCTCAAGACTGAACCGTTCTATTTTATACAAAGTTGACTCTACCTCAACCGTTTTCTATAGACGTTTTGTTTACATTTATTCCTGGGCTTGTTGTTGCAAATTTGTCCCACTTTGAACTGAACAGCAATTTTCCTGCTTAATTTGCCCGATAGCACGCTGCCATACGTGCGCCATCCTGTGTTGCTAACTGCCCAAGGTTCAATCCAGCTGTAAGCCTTCCTTTAATTCTCCTCATGATTTATTGTTAACTTCCTATAGAACCACGGTCTACCTCTCTATACTGTCTACCCAAGTCCAGTTCAATATATTGTTCACTGCCCAATGGCGACTACTGAACAAACGCAGGTGAAGTTCGTAGAATTCGATTGAAAAAAGTTTGGAACCGAGGGTAAATTAGACTATGCGTTACCTGTCAGATAGGACACCAAGATCATGCGTCTGGGCTAAGTGACCAATTCCTTGCTTTTGATCACGGCCTTAGCACAGGATCGCAAAGTGAGCGAGATGAAATCTTCATTGTTACGAAGGGAATTGTTGCTGATGTGCCATCAAAGTGGGTATTGTACTGCCGTTAATTGTAGAACCATCAACTGAGAGCAGTGGTATGAATTTGTTTTGTACTTGGAAGAGGGGAAGATTGGGTCGGGGAAACTTGACCAGCGAGCCTGAGAGTCTGTCTTTTTGGATAGGGTGAAAGTCAAGCGCTTTTTAGCTTCTTGATCATCATATCACAGAACATGTGGTGATGGTCATTGAATTTCAGTACGACGTAGTTCTCAAGGGTTTGAAGAAATGTGGAAACATCAGCTAACTAGATGGTTACGTTGCTCAGAGACGGGTGGGTATGTGGAACGTGCAGCAAATTAGGGGTTTAAATATGACTGGTCAGTCAGAATGGACCTTAGACTAACGGTGCTCGGTTTGGGATTGCTCGAAGAGTAGATCCCAAGGTATTCAATTTTAAACGAAATGTTTTATTTAGTGACAAGGAACCGTCAGACCCATTGCCGATAACCCTTATCGTACTGGCAATCATGAGCTGATATGCTTTGATGCACAAAGCTAAACGGTTCATAATTTTTTTTGTTTTTCAAACAGGTTTTCTTTCCCACGCTTCACACTTGATTGCCTCGCTGGATAATTTTGCCATTTACAAGGAGCGGCCCTAACAAACTTCCGCGTTCTAAAGTGATTTTCGGAGTTGAACAAATGATCCCTGACGTTTTTCTTCATAGGTTGAATGACGCTAGGGCTTCTTCAATCATAACCATGATTGTATTTGTTCCCAGAAGCATTAATGGACTACCAAAATATAACTTCCCTTGACTCTTCACTGTTGGCTACCTTGAGTGAGTGGGACTGAAATTGTTTTCAGCGTGCCAAAATGTCAAGACCGGAAATATAAAAACGTTTGCCGGAAGAAGCTCAAATCCCGAAAGCCCCGGCAGCAATTGCCTGAGATACAAGTGGTGAACGCACCAGCAAAGTTCATCATAATTAACGGACGACACACGGATCTGACTTTCCTGTAATGCTGAACGTGGCTTCAACAACTGTCGTGTACGTGGGGAAAAATCCATTCATGGTCCCATTCCAAATGTTGTTACCGTAGCCAAGATGACTGAGGATACAGCTATGCAGACCACAGCCTTTCATATCCCAAAGTACCCACGAATTTTGCTTCTTCTTGAAGCCACTTAACTCTACCACTCTGACAGATGGCTGGAGCTACCCTTAACGTCGAGTGACATCTGATTTGCTGGTATACTTGGTAGTGCGGCTCTCAGACACAAACAGAAACCGACCTTCTTGTCATCCTTCAGAACAGAAGGATAACTTTGTACCCAAGGGCAGAAGCTACGTACCCTCCCACCCCCTAATCGCTTTCCAGTGTTGACGGGCACGAATCCGAAAACTGCAACCTCATCAGTGCGAGCAAGCTAGTTAAGCTAAGAATCTACGTCAAGACTAACATGCTAATCACTGAACTGTTTGTACCAAATGACACCGCTTTTAAGCGACCGAAAGACATTTGTTTGAGGTCGAATTTGGACGCCGCCGTACGTTCTGGCGAATGTCACTTTTGTCAATATCTGTTTGCCTATCTTTCGGTGTCGACTTCCTGTAACAATGTGTTTTACTGCTTGTAGCGCGCCAACAGTTAATGATTGAACTTCTGACTGCACCAGCCGCAAACGGGGGTTTACCTGGCGCTGGTTAAGTTTACGCAACGGTTTTCAGCACTTAGTTAACAAGTTTTTGGCTAGTACTTTGCTAACGTTACAGATTCCGCCACTCATGATACCATCACAAATCGTATTGTAAAGAGTAAAACACTTTTCTGCCGAAGACCACATCTCCAGCTTGACGAATTCTGGGTGGCTGAAGTAAAGCTGCTCACCATAACGACATGCATAACCTTGGTCCTCTAAGTGCGCGCAACCTAATAGACTGTTCGTTACTTTCTTTAACTCTCAATGGTTACAGGTTTGTTAGGTTCTACGGTGTCCAACTTCATTCCATGGAAATGCCCTCATTCATTTCTCTGAATATGCGTGTGTACTTTTGTCTTCCACTTGTTTTACCCATCTGTACGCGCCACTATATTAGCTCAAAGACTGTCCAGTCAGACTACTGTGTATTAGCATGCGTGTCTGTGTGTTGCTGTGTGCGCTTGACCTAATTACCAACGCGCGTTCATGTCCCTTTCGCCGAGCCTCCCTTGATTTCATTTCTCATGGGTTTCGAGTGACCACAAGGCCAGTGGGAACTACGAGGTTGTTGTTGGAAAGAACGAGCGCATCCGACACTACTGCCGTTGTTTAGTGTGTCGACGCTGACGCTGCACTGTTATGGCCATTGACAGACTTGCGCACTTGCTGACGCTACGAACATAGGCCATTGATTCTCACTTTTCTATTGAGGGAGCTGAGCGCCTTTTCGCGCCTCAGCTTACACCAGACATTTTTTAAATAGGCCCTAAGCCTTTCTAATCTGCGCACTCACCCTGATTGTCGCGTTACTAGGTCCTAGCATTTACACTTAACAACATGAAATGCTTAGCATTAATCCACAAGTGCGACAAACACCCTCCCAAGTGTTCTTATCTATAACTTACCACTTTACCTATCTCTCATGCAGATGTTCATTTCCGGCGATTAAATCTTTTGCTCTCTGAATTGCAGAGAATGTCTAACGCTTGCCATCGTAATTGACGTCAAGCCCGTCTCCACTAACCTGGCTGAATTTCCTTCCTCCGACCTTAAGCTTTTGCACACAGCCAAATTATTCCTAGTTCTTCAAGCCTGGTTACATCCCTGAGTAACTCTGGCAGCTCCATTTAATGTCTGGTGCTTTGCTTTGACTGGATTTAACTAACCTCAGCCAAACTGAAACCTAAGACCCTCGCTGTTTTGAACCATTATGCATCCCCTGAACACGTGCAGCGCACACATATCAAATGTTGGGCCTGAAGGTGCGCTATGCATGCCCCACATCCACACATACATATAACACTGGTGCGCCTCTACTTGATAGAGCGGCTGACGCTACGAACATAGGCCATTGATTCTCACTTTTCTATTGAGGGAGCTGAGCGCCTTTTCGCGCCTCAGCTTACACCAGACATTTTTTAAATAGGCCCTAAGCCTTTCTAATCTGCGCACTCACCCTGATTGTCGCATTACTAGGTCCTAGCATTTACACTTAACAACATGAAATGCTTAGCATTAATCCACAAGTGCGACAAACACCCTCCCAAGTGTTCTTATCTAATAACTTACCCTTTACCTATCTCTCATGCAGATGTTCATTTCCGGCGATTAAATCTTTTGCTCTCTGAATTGCAGAGAATGTCTAACGCTTGCCATCGTAATTGACGTCAAGCCCGTCTCCACTAACCTGGCTGAATTTCCTTCCTCCGACCTTAAGCTTTTGCACACAGCCAAATTATTCCTAGTTCTTCAAGCCTGGTTCCATCCCTGAGTAACTCTGGCAGCTCTATTTATTGTCTGGTGCTTTGCTTTGACTGGAGTTAACTAACCTCAGCCAAACTGAAACCCAAGATCCTCGCTGTTCCGAACCATTTTGCATCCCCTGAACACGTGCAGCGCGCACATATCAAATGGTGGGTCTGAAGGTGCGCTACGCATGAAATACTTGTTTGGCCCCACATTCACACATACATATAACACTGGTGCGCCTC
>NW_008752125.1:16460-31685 GCF_000715545.1 Opisthorchis viverrini
TCGGGTAGCTGGAGTTATTTACGAATGCACAAGCCGCACTTATGACTGCGTGGATGGCTTTCTGCCCTGCAGATCTGGCAGTATGCACGAGGGATGAAAACCTCTTNGCCTAAGTGGGCTCAAATGTTTAAACTGGTACTTTGAAATCATCTGCCCGATTGTTTTAGTGACAAGTCATAGCTCTCGAAAATTGAATGCCATTGTGTGAATACTGAGCGCCTAGCTAGACTCTCAACCATTTTCGCACCATGTGCGTCTCTCCCACATCCTCTATCACCGAATATGCAGACGAATTCATGGCAGACAACTATTCTTTTAACTATATCCCCTCCTCCTGAAGACACGATGTGAATCTTACTGCCCCTTCTGCGATATAGAAAATAGAAAATAGAATAGCTCTTCTTGTCGAACGCCTGCGCTGCTAGCTTTTGCACGCTCAGGTTGTGGTACGTTTATTTCTCGATTTGTGGGCAGAATGACAATTGAGGCATGGTCAGTCGTTACAAAGTAAACGTGGGGACAACGATACTACGGGGGAAGGTATGACCAAAAAACAAGTCTACTAATTATTCCGTCATCGTAGATTGTGTGAAACGAAAACCAGAACAATGGGCAATGAGGTGCGACTAGCTCAACGATTAAACCAGTTGAACTTAACTAAAAATGAAAAGCCATTTGCAGGCCATGAGTGTTCGGGCGGTTTAGTAAACGGTCAGGGTCACGAAAAGCACAATCGGGGATGAATAAACGGAGAAATTCAAAGTTCAGACAAACGCCATATTGGTCTCAAAAACTAAAACACTGAAACTGGGTGGACTCACTGACGTCAATGTCGGGGGAAGTCAGATGCCAAAATGTTTTCCACTAAGCGGTAATAATAACAATAATTTTATATCCCAACTTTCGGGGATCGTGCTAATTGGGGCATGTGCTAATGCACAGGGCCTTAAAACATGTAGAAAAATAAGGATTTCGCAAAACCGGGGTGGTTATGTCTAAATGGGGGATCAGCTGGTCAGATCGAACCCGTGTTAAAAGGTGGCTGAAGCCAGTTAGAAAATTTATTCGTCTTTGCAGCCAAGGGAAAGTGTGGGTGTTAATTATTAGTTTCTCTAATCCGCAGGCTAGTTTATCACCCTTCCGTTACTGCTCAAGTCTCAAGACTGAACCGTTCTATTTTATACAAAGTTGACTCTACCTCAACCGCTTTCTATAGACGTTTGGTTTACATTTATTCCTGGGCTTGTTTGTGCAAATTTGTCCCACTTTGAACTGAACAGCAATTTTCCCGCTTAGTTTGTCCGATAGCACACTGCCATACGTGCGCCATCCTGTGTTGCTAACTGCCCAAGGTTCAATCCAGCTGTAAGCCTTCCTTTAATTCTCCTCATGATTTACTGTTAATTTCCTATAGAACCACGGTCTACCTCTCTATACTGTCTACCCAAGTCCAATTCAATGTATTGTTCACTGCCCAGTTGCGACTACTGAACAAACGCAGGCGAAGCTCGTAGAATTCTGTTTCGCCGCAATTATTACTGACCGTCCGTGGGTAAGTTAGACTGTGCGTTACCTGTCAGATAAGACACCTAGGTCATGCGTTTGGGCTAAGTGACCAATTCCTTGCTTTTGATCACGGCCTTAGCACAGGATCGCAAAGTGAGCGAGATGAAATCTTCATTGTTACGAAGGGAATTGTTGCTGATGTGCCATCAAAGTGGGTATTGTACTGCCGTTAATTGTAGAACCATCAACTGAGAGCAGTGGTATGAATTTGTTTTGTACTTGGAAGAGGGGAAGATTGGGTCGGGGAAACTTGACCAGCGAGCCTGAGAGTCTGTCTTTTTGGATAGGGTGAAAGTCAAGCGCTTTTTAGCTTCTTGATCATCATATCACAGAACATGTGGTGATGGTCATTGAATTTCAGTACGACGTAGTTCTCAAGGGTTTGAAGAAATGTGGAAATATCAGCTAACTAGATGGTTACGTTGCTCAGAGACGGGTGGGTAGGTGGAACGTGCAGCAGGAATTAGGGGTTTAAATATGACTGGTCAGTCAGAATGGACCTTAGACTAACGGTGCTCGGTTTGGGATTGCTCGAAGAGTAGATCCCAAGGTATTCAATTTTAAACGAAATGTTTTATTTAGTGACAAGGAACCGTCAGACCCATTGCCGATAACCCTTATCGTACTGGCAATCATGAGCTGATATGCTTTGATGCACAAAGCTAAACGGTTCATAATTTTTTTTGTTTTTCAAACAGGTTTTCTTTCCCACGCTTCACACTTGATTGCCTCGCTGGATAATTTTGCCATTTACAAAGAGCGGCCCTAATTCAACTTCCGCGTTCTAAAGTGATTTTCGGAGTTGGACAAATGATCCCTGACGATTTTCTTCATAGGTTGAACGACGCTAGGGCTTTTTTATTCACAACCATGATTGTATTTATTCCCAGAAGCATTAATGGACTACCAAAATATAACTTCCCTTGACTCTTCACTGCTGGCTACTTTGAGTGAGTGGGACTGAAATTGTTTTCAGCGTGCCAAAATGTCAAGACCGGAAATATAAAAACGTTTGCCGGAAGAAGCTCAAATCCCGAAAGCCCCGGCAGCAATTGCCTGAGATACAACCATGAACAAGTGGTGAACGCACTAGCAAAGTTCATCATAATTAACGAACGACACACGGATCTGACTTTCCTGTAATGCTGAACGTGGCTTCAACAACTGTCGTGTACGTGGGGAAAAATCCATTCATGGTCCCATTCCAAATGTTGTTACCGTAACCAAGATGACTAAGGATACAGCTATGCAGACCACAGCCTTTCATATCCCAAAGTACCCACGAATTTTGCTTCTTCTTGAAGCCACTTAACTCTACCACTCTGACAGATGGCTGGAGCTACCCTTAACGTCGAGTGACATCTGATTTGCTGGTATACTTGGTAGTGCGGCTCTCAGACACAAACAGAAACCGACCTTCTTGTCATCCTTCAGAACAGAAGGATAACTTTGTACCCAAGGGCAGAAGCTACGTACCCTCCCACCCCCTAATCGCTTTCCAGTGTTGACGGGCACGAATCCGAAAACTGCAACCTCATCAGTGCGAGCAAGCTAGTTAAGCTCAGAATCTACGTCAAGACTAACATGCTAATCACTGAACTGTTTGTATCAAATGACACCGCTTTTAAGCGGTCGAAAGACACTTGTTTGAGGTCGAATTTGGACTCCGCCGTACGTTCTGGCGAATGTCACTTTTGTCAATATCTGTTTGCCTATCTTTCGGTGTCGACATCCTGTAAGAATGTGTTTTACTGCTTGTAGCGCGCCGACAGTTAATGATTGAACTTCTGACTGCACCAGCCGCAAACGGGGGTTTACCTGGCGCTGGTTAAATTTACGCAGCGGTTTTCAGCACTTAGTTAACAAGTTTTCGGTTAGTTCTTTGCTAACATTACAGCTTCCGCCGCTCACGATACCATCGCAAATCGTATTTTAAAAAGAAAAGCACTTTTCTGCCGAAGACCGTATCTCGAGCTCGACGAATTCTGGGTGGCTGAAGTCAATCTGCTCCCCATAACGACATGCATAACATTGGTCCTCTAAGTGCGCGCAACCTAATAGACTATTCGTTACTTTCTTTAACTCTCAATGGTTACAGGTTTGTTAGGTTCTACGGTGTCCAACTTCATTCCATGGAAATGCCCTCATTCATTTCTCTGAATATGCGTGTGTACTTTTGTCTTCCACTTGTTTTACCCATCTGTACGCGCCACTATATTAGCTCAAAGACTGTCCAAGCAGACTACTGTGTATTAGCATGCGTGTCTGTGTGTTGCTGTGTGCGCTTGACCTAATTACCAACGCGCGTTCATGTCCCTTTTGCCGAGCCTTCCCTGACTTCATTACTCATGGGTTTCGAGTGACCACAAGGCCAGTGGGAACTACGAGGTTATTGTTGCAAAGAACGAGCGCATCCGACACTACTGCCGTTGTTTAGTGTGTCGACGCTGACTCTGCACTGCTACGGCCATTGACAGACTTACGCACTTGCTGACGCTACGAACATAGGCCATTGATTCTCACTTTTCTATTGAGGGAGCTGAGCGCCTTTTCGAGCCTCAGCTTACACCAGACACTTTTTAAATAGGCCCTAAGCCTTTCTAATCTGCGCACTCACCCTGATTGTCGCGTTACTAGGTCCTAGCATTTACACTTAACAACATGAAATGCTTAGCATTAATCCACAAGTGCGACAAACACCCTCCCAAGTGTTCTTATCTATAACTTACCACTTTACCTATCTCTCATGCAGATGTTCATTTCCGGCGATTAAATCTTTTGCTCTCTGAATTGCAGAGAATGTCTAACGCTTGCCATCGTAATTGACGTCAAGCCCGTCTCCACTAACCTGGCTGAATTTCCTTCCTCCGACCTTAAGCTTTTGCACACAGCCAAATTATTCCTAGTTCTTCAAGCCTGGTTACATCCCTGAGTAACTCTGGCAGCTCCATTTAATGTCTGGTGCTTTGCTTTGACTGGATTTAACTAACCTCAGCCAAACTGAAACCTAAGACCCTCGCTGTTTTGAACCATTATGCATCCCCTGAACACGTGCAGCGCACACATATCAAATGTTGGGCCTGAAGGTGCGCTATGCATGCCCCACATCCACACATACATATAACACTGGTGCGCCTCTACTTGATAGAGCGGTTCGCGTTAATGCTTCATCTTCGTTTAGCCACAGTACACAGGGTCTGAACATCTCCAATCTACTCCCATTACCCAAAAGTTAGTTGATGTTTCATTTGCTTCCGCGACTTGCATCTTCCAGCGGCTGTTCTGTTTGCTTGTTTGAAATAACTGAGCTGTTTTACTGACATCGCTTCCCCCCCCCCGGACCAGGTAAAAAATCTGGTAGCTGGAGTTATTTATTAATGCACAAACCGCACTCATGACTGCGTGGATGGCTTTCTGCCCTGCAGATCTGGCAGTATGCACGAGGGATGAAAACCTCTTGTGGTGGACGGGTACGCCTTGCAGGGAGGGGCACCCTCTTACGTCGCACAGTGGTGCGTTCGTATACTCGCCACCCCTCCAGTAGCACGGGTGTATCGCCCATCACCGGTGGTTCTGTGCCTGGCTTTTGATTCAGGAAAACCAAAGAGAGCTCTGCTGCTGTTTGTATGTAGATAGATTGGCCCTGTTCCGTTTGTCTCTTGTACCACAACGCTACGAAATACAAGCGGATGGCAGCTGTCCTCATGTTTGTTCTAAAAAAATAAACAAATGAAAATATTAAAAAACATTTATGCATGGGGTAGCCTGAGACTGCCACTTCCGTCTTGGTGGGGTCACACCACCCCTAGCCCACTTCATTATCCAAACACAGCACACATGTTTTTCCCTCTTGTCATCTAGAACGATCATACGCAAAAAAATGTTAATAAGTTATGAGTTCCTGATTACAAGCAGTCACAGCTAGCGCTTAATGGCTGTTTTTTGCTATGCATCATTCGTTTTCTTGAGTAGGGGGCAAATGACTCGGTGATCCTCAATTTTACTTTCCCGTTAGGTTGACGTAGTAGACCTCAGTTAAGCTACGATTGTTATCAATTATCTGGGAAGCTGTTGCCTGCCCTTTTTTACTTGTCCAATGCCACTGCTCACATTAACCCCTCTTTCTGCACAACAAGGTCATGATGCTTTGGTGAGCATAAAAATACCGTCCGTTCTCAACTAGTCCAACAGCTAGCCCCCCTGCTAGCTACCTCGAAGAGAAAGTTTTCACCTTCCTTAAACTAGGCACCTACTCTGGCCCAACTAGTACTTGGCTTCTAGATCAGCAAACGTATTTAAGTTTCTTGGGTCCATTTACCTGCTGTAATCCCTTTTTAGATTTATTTTATCAAAGCCGTTGTATCTCATGCCTCCCAACACCCGCCACGCGCTACTGCTTTCGTTCTATTTCTTTCTTGTCGCCCCTGTTCCCAAGCTTCACGCCTCGACTGCAGTTGCCCAAACGCCCCTTAGGACTGTTATTCATTCGAACTGGCTGGTGCACGGTCTACACTCGCACGGTCCTTCAACAAAATGGAAATTAACCGTGAGCCCACATATGCATGATTCCCTGTGTCAATCTCTGTCTCACACAGAACCAGCTGCCACGGAGCTGTGTATCCCCTCTCCGGCCCTTGACGACCGTTGCCGCGCTGCCCATAAACTGCAGCATGTCAGTGCAATGATGGCATGGCACTGTCATACCCAGTGAGATGGCACTCTCGCAACCAAATTCTCCAGAATCTCGACCACAACCTGTAGCGAACTAGGACCTTATCAGCGTGTTCGGATAAATTCAGAACGGAACTGCGTATCCCTTCTCCGACCCTTGACGACCGTTACGGGATTGTCCATAAACCGAAGCATGTCAGTGCGATGATGGCATGGCACTGTCATACCCAGTGAGATGGCACTCCCGCAACCATTTTCTCCAGAATCTCGACCGCAACCCCTCGCCCGATCAAGCCTGTAGCCACAACTTCGAGCAGTTCCCATCTGGCCACGTCTGTGCGATGAACTCTTCCGTACATAATAAATTTTCGCTCAGATTTGGCTAGCCTGGCTTTCCTACTGCAATTTCGACTTGCTTGTTGCACAAGTTCAAGTCCGCATAGGGAGTTCAGGTCGCCCTATGTATTAGCGAATTGCCCCCATCCAACCTATTCCCTTCACCCTACTTCCCTACAACAGTGCAACTAGTGAGTCTGCTTACCTTCAGAATAAACCACATTCTTTGGAAAAAACATGCCATGTGCTCCCATTTGAATTATCCCATCTCCATCTCCACTTTTTTGTGACTCCGGCCATTTACCTAACCACCCAAGGTCACTCATTGCCAGCAATGGTTTTGCGTTTTAGTTCATGCCACCTGACTGCTTTGAACTAGTCGGACGTCATGCCCATTGTTCCCAACAAGTTGGGAAATAATCTATTATTACTATATCATAGGGTATTCATGACAGTATCCTTTTTTGTGCAATCCGCACCCCCACAAATCCCCCGGTCATGCTCCATTCTGACTAAATCTATGATCATGCCAGACGGCATGTCACAAACAAGTTGGGAATGAACCTTATTATTATTATTATTACTATGGCGTTGTAACGAATGCCCCTCCATGTCACCGGGGTTGATATCAAACATGATGGTCAGTTTTATTCTTTCATCAACTGAAGGAACTGTTTTCCAGCCCCGCTCGACTTGATAAAAAACACTGCAACAGCTACGCAGCTGTTGCTGGGCATTCACTGCGTGTGTGTTCCTAGGAGCCACCTCTTTACCTACCGCTGGGTGAGACCATCCTAAATTCTTTACTAAGATAAATTATTAACCATTCGTTCACAGTGTGTTTTAATTCAATCTCATTGCTAATCCGTTAACCTGGTCCGATATGCAAGAGGCTACCAGCCCTTCGGCACGCGTTCGCCCGGAGTATCAGCGCTCAAGATTTTACCGGTTAATCCCCGGATGTTTTGTTTACCATAATCCCGAACATTCTAAGGTTCTATCAGGAGGATCGATTATTTCCTTTATGGTTAGAACGGTGAGCCTGTTGGCCCGAAACCGTCTCACTTGCTTACATCAAACTCAAAGCGGCGACAAGGATGGATGAAATAATATGACGGCCAAAAGGCCGTGGATACATGCAGCAAGGCACGTGTTCTTTTCGGAACTTCGCGAGTGACCTGAGGGTTTACGCTATAGTGACCGGTCTGGTTGGCCGGTCCTAGGCGTAACCACGTTGAAGCACTGTTTATATACGATGATCGGACGGCATATTTTCATAATGCTTGGCAGGCCCAAAGGTGTTGATTTCCCATTGTGGTATCTGGTTGAAGGTAGATGGATAAGTCTTCACCACCCTGAAGAAAAGCGGCATTGCGTTCTCTTGAAGAAGGCGAAAACCACTCCAGAGATGACGGTATTGGCATAAAGGCCTGAGGGTCTAAAGAAGAGGATTTCTTCTGGTTTCATAGGAAGGAAGATTTAAAGTTTGAGGGGATCAAAAGTACTTAAATGAGCTGTTCCACGGAGGTCATATGGTGGATGTAGTGACCGTAAAAACCCGAATCAGCAAGTTCCGAGAAGCCTGTGCGAAGTGTCTGGATAACATGAAAAGATTATCCGTCCTTAGGCCCACGAGTATAGTTATTTTGAGGTCTTCAGGAAGTACAATGAATAGAGTATAAGATGAAAACACTGGATTTGTTCATAGGCAAGAGCATAAAATATAACATGGCCAAGACGGAAGTTATAATATTCCTGAACTCTGAATACGTGAGGACATCCCTTGCTGCCAAAGGGCGGCTAGACATTGGGAAAAAGTGCGAACAAGGTACTCCGAAAGCTGAAAGGTCTTTTGTCGTCAACACGTGTACTGAAGGTCTCAACCATCCAAATTTTTCGACAAGCTTATTGTCCAGGACATGCAGCGTAAGGGTTGTCCAAATACCGCAAAACCACTTAAGTTAACAGATAGGACTGAATTGAGCTTAGAGTTGCCAAGACACTACGTCAAGTTCCGCCAACTACTCTATCATTCTCAGTGAACGGCTTCTGTTAAAAATGCATGCCTGATGAACATATTTTCGTATGCAACGAAAGTAGTAGAAACGAGTCTGGAATGGTCGACGACCCAACAGGCACGACGGCGTGAGTCTGGAGGGGCCCCCAATTTCGGCCGCACCTGTTTTGAAGGTAGTGGCTTGTCGCTACCTACCTCGCATTCCATCTGCATGGACCTCGAAAGACTAGAAAATACGTGTGATTCTCACCCAGTCTGATGTGCCTTGTGTTGAACAATGTACGTTGCGCCGGCCGTGGAGCTGTGCAAACTCACCCAGCCAACACAAATATGACTTTCGTTAAGAGACTACTCAGAAACGGGAGTGCAGTGATGACACAGTACTGGCAAACCCATTTGGTAGCACACCCGGAACTGCTGTCCTCAGACATTCAATAGTTTCTTCTCTTCCTCTCAGACTGTTGCCTGCCTACGCAAATGGATTATTGTCGCATCTCTAACGTTATCGGACAAGGTTCTTCTTACTGATCCACCAAACCATATTCTTAGCTTTTAATATCGTGTATTTCTGTTGAGCTTTCAGCTTGTCTTATCCGCGGATTCAATTATTTATTAGGGTGTTCATTTGTCCTGCACCTTAGCAGCAGTTACACGAATTTCTCATTCCGGCTCCTCTCAAACAAGGGCACCGTTGGTTTCCTCCAGTCTCGCTGTATTCCGTGAGTTTGGGTTACGAACAACTGCGTATTGCGGATAGCTCCACACATGTTTCCTATGTTGGTCTCAATAAACATGGCCCTTGAAAGTCATACATTGCGAACAAGGCTCTACTGTCTGGGATGAATCGGTTGACGTTTTACTTCAGAGGCGCTCGTGCCTGTCCGGTCGCCTTTTCCAGACCTTTGTTTATAAAAAGCCACACGTTCCCATCACGCCACTGCCTTGACCCCCCAATTTGCTCTCCCCCTCATTGCGCTGTTTACTCCTGAACCGACACACCATATGCATGTTAGGGAACAAATCTATGAGTTCTTTGGACTTAAAATCTCTCCACTTACCAGTTTCACCATCGGCCAGACGCTCAGCTCCTGTGTTAGTGGTACGTTTTCCACTTAATTTCAAGGACTGAGTGCAGTTCTACAACAGACAGTTATAGACCCCAACGTATTCAAAGCGCTCGGTAGGCACGTGCTCCCTCTGTTCCCTTCCGAGGGCTCAAGGCGATTATGCGCCGATAAACTCACTACGGTGCATCGACTCAGTTTTTCCACAGGGGGCGATGGACTCGAAGCTTTTTTGGCGCATCAGGAGCCTATCCCAATCGACCGCGACAAAACGGCACTTAAAACCTCATTTACCTCTTTGTATTTGCCTAATCTTCCAGTCATAAAACTAACAGTTCAATTCTTCTCCCGCAATTCTATAAGCGGCTGAAGGTTTGTACGAACGGCGGTCCTCCCGGTTACATGCATACGTCCCCAGCCCCTCAGAAGGGTCACGTAATTTTCCCATTTTATCCGCCACAGTGCTCTATCAGTTTGGCTTCAGGGCTTTTCAAATCACGGTTTCCATAATGTACATTGTGTGCCGTGTGTGCGCTCGTTCAGATTTCAGTGTGTTCGTCTAAATCTAACCTCCACGATGTCTTTTTACGACGGTTATTCCAACACTTCCTACTTATGCTTACGAAAATCATATCATTTGCCATGTCCACAAGATTTTTCCTGAAACTACAGCAGAATCCCCAGGTCGGTACCCTGCGCCAAGAACGGACACACCTTTCAAATAACCGTACACCAGGCACCTTCTGAAAGCTTCCCTCGGACGCTTTGTCCCGCAGCTCCCGTTTCAGCTTTACTTCGGTCTAGATCGGTCTGGATCGATCCACTGTAACCACATTCACCTGCCCATGGGCTCGTCCCCAGTGGTTCATAATCGCCTAAAAGTTGGGTGCAGTGTCAGTGGATAACTGCGAAACACACTAAGAACACATTCAGTGTGTGGACTCGTACATTTTTCTGTCCTAAAAGTTGGGTGCAGTGTCAGTGGATAGCTGCGAAATACACTAAGAACACACTCAGTGTGTGGACTCGTACATTTTTCTGCCGAAGAAAGATATTCAAACGCACCGAAGTGGGCGTACAGGCAGCAACGATGTAATTTGAGCGTACATGGACTCAAAAAGCATATAAATATCCGTAAAAGTTGAAACGGCTGAACAAGTGTTCACGATTCAGTATAACCAGTAAAAGAATCGAATTCCCTTTGGCAGCACGCCTTAAATACTCAGTAAACAACCCGTTGTCCTCACAACACCATGAGAAATCGGCCCAAAAGGCATTCGCCATTTTAAGGATGATCCGACGCACCTTCTCCCGTATTACTCGCATGGACTTCCAAATACTCTATGCGGCCTACGTCAGACCGCTCCTGGAGTACGCCAACCAAGTTGTCTACTCAGGACGTTGATTCGTTCAAACTAGACTCTCTGTCTAGCTTTTGCGACCCATGGATGTGTCTTGCACCAATATCTTTATGAAAGCCTTGCCCTAATTAGTCATATAACCCCAGGCACTCACTAACTCGAGGCCTCACTTTAATTTTCGCCTTTGGATCGGCATGCTTTTGGAGCTTAACCCAAACGAAATCAACTCTGAACGAACGCGGCCTCATTTCCAGTGACAATGTTCACATTCCATTCGCCCATTGAATACCTCATACAATCTTCTTTAACTGCACACAATGTTTCTCTATCATCCACTCTGTGCCAGATGTCGACGGGATGATTGTTTTAATGGATCACTTCTGGTTTTTGGAGCGGGAGTGGACGCACGTTGTAAGTCAATCGCTTTGATAGTTGTCGTAAAGCGCTCTTGCAGCTTAAACGGGATGACTTATCTGGACACTGAACCGGAGATAAGATTGTTTGGAAAATGGAGTGCCGACGAGGTCAGTGTGAGTGACCTAAGTCTTACGGTAGGTGCACTGCGATTGCCGTTGACCGGTTCTCTCAGGACCACATAACCGTCAAAGGCAAAGGAAATCCCATCCTGCCACATACGGCGGGTCGATATCAGGTTAAGCGGTTTCGCAAGGCACAATGTCCGTTAATTGAGCGAGTATGCTGCTCACTCATGATGCATGGTCGGAACAACGGCAAAAAGCTGAAGGCACTGAATATATTGAAACATACATTCGAAATCATACACTTACTGTCTGGCGAGGTGAGTTATGGGAACTGAAAGTATGTGATGATTTTGTCTCGTTCGTATGAACTGTGATTTCGACTTTCTACTGACCCCCTATGCCTTTCACACTACCTCACTAACTGATAAATTTGGTTTCCAGAATCCGATCCAGGTTCTCGTGAACGCCATTCTAAATAGCGGTGCCCGGGAGGACTCCACTAGGATCGGTCGTGGCGGCACAGTCAGGAGACAAGCCGTTGACGTCTCCCCTCTGCGTCGTGTCAACCAGGCTATTTATCTCCTTTGCACTGGAGCCCGCGAAGCGGCATTCCGTAATGTAAAGACTATTGCTGAATGCCTGGCGGATGAGCTTTTGAATGCAGCGAAAGTAAGTTGAAAACTTTATCTGACTACTCCTCTAGGGCAGTTCCAACTCCTACGCCATCAAGAAGAAGGACGAACTGGAGCGAGTCGCCAAATCGAACCGATAAATGAATTCTCAAATATATATGGTTTACTAATTTCGTGAGTTTTAATCGTCCCGTACCTCATTAGAGAAATCCTCAAAGGTCAGCGTAGGGGCTTAGTCTGTTTATTTTATCCATGTTAACCAACGGTTAGCATCGAGACGTACCACGTGTAACTGAGGTGCTCATCCTGTCAAAGCTTGGAAATATGACCTCTTCCGCCAACGGGGTAGCGAGCCCCGCGCTTTCGAAGAGCGCAAAATTGGACGCCCCGTCCGCCATTGAGCAGCGACAGGTTGGCTAGCGGTTCTAACCCAATATCTGACAGCGTGTATCGCGATATGCTCACTTCGCTTCCGACTTGGGGACAAACCTGATGTATAGGGGATCGATTTGCTTCGTGCTATGAGTGCTTAGTGCCTCCTAATCGAAGTCTTCAACCATTCGGTCGGTTGCTTTTTCCCCCAGGTGTGGCATGTTGCACATCCATGGTATTCCTCGCGTGGAATTGCTCGGTATGGACTGCAGCGTCACTACGATTATCTGGCTGGCGTCCCATATGCAGTAAAGGGGCTTCGAGATGATGCATATAGTCCTGATTTCGACTACTATATGAGACGATATGAGTCGTTCTCTGGAAGGCCTGGGTTGCTTCTGTAAGTTCCCTATTTTGAGTAGGCCAGCTGTGAGAGATGCGTCCCCGGAACCACGGATGAAAACTAATGATATGCGAATGTCATTAGTAGTACTAAGAATGTCCCTACGGTTCTTCACGGTGGACAGTGCTGCATCAGTATGCCTTTTTGATTCCAATTCGAAGGCCCACTGCTTATCCGTGGACATGACATTTAACTCGGTACAAGGCGTGTGTCGGTAAACCTGGTGAACAATGCCCACCTAACATGCCTGAGCATGGTGGTTGGCGAACTCTGGCTCTGTCATTGAGTGAAATTCCCCCTAATGAAAGGAAGTATGGATTCAGTTGTCCCCTCTTGCAATAATAGGACTTTGCAAACAGACGTTTTGATGTTTCTTGTTCGGTTTCTGGTCTGTGTCCAAGTGGCTAGAGCGCGAATTTACTGACCGAAAGGTCCGTGGTTCGAATCTGACTTCCGCCACTCGACTTCCCCTGTCTAGGCTTGGGCAACCTGGCAGTATCCCAGCCCTCGTGCTTCCTTCGGGTGGCATGGCAGCTAGGCACCGGAAGGGTGCTACAACCGAACGCCTTATGTGTCCAAACTGTTGACAGTTAACACCCTTCATGTAATCGTTTCCGTACATCTGGTGATTTTTCCCCTAAAGTAGTATGGGCGCGATCCCCCTCGTATGTTACGCGGATCGGGGTCGTCCTTTCGGGTGAAGCCGTATCTTCCGAGGTGGGCGAGCCTCGGGATCTCTTACTTGATTTCACGAAATAGAACTAACATATTCAAGGTTCACCTTTCAGCGGGAACTCATCAATTCCTTGACAGTGTCGCACTTAATTACTGTCATGTCGAAGTCCTTATGGCACTTCAGATATGTTTGACGCATCAGGGAAAGCCAACCACCAATTTTGTCGAATAGTATTCTGACTTGTAAGCTATGCCTGCCGTATCACACTCATTCTCGGCAACTCACCATGTGATTTTTTTGCCGCTGCGCAGGTTTTGAGTCAAAGTATTAAGCTTCACAGGTGTCCCCTTGATATTTGTATTTTGTGTGTGATTGAAATCGTGATATCGCCTGTCACTATCCCGCTCCGCTTGCAACGCACGTCGCGTCATGTTTGTCAGTCGCTGGAAATTCGCTTTACTGTCGGGTAATGTAGGTGGTGCCATCAAACAGCAATCGCAAGTAAAGTACAGCTTAAGCTGTGCGTGGTTTTTGACCTCGCAACACTGAGCACGCATTCGCCCATTGCATGTCAGGCTTCGGTGAACTTTGGACGCACTGTTAACATTCCTAATGTCCTTCGGGAACATGTCTATGAATTCATGAAACCTATAAATTGTCGTGTTATGTGGGAAATCACCTCCCGGTGCCCACAGGTTACCTCCACTAAGAAGATCACGAATTTCGTCATGTACGAAGTTCCGGAGTACACACCAAGTGACTCGGATTGATATCATATCATATCATCTCCCCGTTTGGTGTCGTGTACCATCAAATTTTTCGCTTGCGCAGCGAAGTAATTTCCCCATGCATCCGTATTATGTTGGGTCCTGATCAAAACGCAGTTTGATGACAACGGCTTGTGTGGATATTTTAGTCATCCCTGATTCAGGCGAAAACCAGAATACGAGGTTGTTCGTTATGCTCTTTCGCGAGGCAGTATTCTTTTAGGCAGAACCACTGTGCAGGCATTTAAGATTATCCTTATTATCATCTCCGTCACGTCGGTCCATGATGAACCCCTGGCAGCAACAGTGGATGTGAACTCGACCTAGGCCGCTATCTTTTTCACCATCAACTGCTGTACCGGTGATGTACGTGGATGCCGTCGCTGGGTGGTAAGTGCACAGCAGAAACATCGTCACCGTCCACAGAAGCTGTCGTGCCACCCGAAGGAAGCACGAGGGCTGGGATACTGCCAGGTTGGAGAGACCATCATCATCGTCAGCTGGTAGAACCGCTTATTTGTCACACGGTGGTTCTAGCTGCCACAGTTTCGTTCACCGATGATTCGGTGGGGTGAGGTAGGTAGCTGCGCATTGGAGGCGGGAGCTGACAAATTGGTGCTTAACTACAGCACTCAGTGGATTGTTAAGCGGGGGAACTAGGAAGTGAGCTTTGCAACAGAAGGCAGTGGCTTGGATTCATAAGCGCCATTGAAGGCGTGACTAGGCCATGTTTGACATTGATGTGGCCCGTCTCAGGGTCCCCATCCAGGAAGACGGCAATGACCAGTCATCATCATCAAGGACAGCAACATCAGTGTTGCCACTGATGCTTCACTGCCGTACAACCATAAGGTTTGTCTAGTTTATATATATATATA
>NW_008752125.1:33211-36240 GCF_000715545.1 Opisthorchis viverrini
TTTGCCACACTTCATCTATGTACTCACTGCCACCACAGTGTTGATTTACCGTGATGAGTTGTTGGGCTGGTTCAAATCGATACTGTCGAGCTATGGTAGTTCTTTGAAGGCAGTTTATAGGCATGCTTCTTACTGACTTTGGAGGGCCTGAAGGGAAGTGAACTGTCAGGCGTGCACGCACCATGGCGTCTTCCGAATCAAGTGGTGTGCCTCAAGGAACGGCAGTCTCGAATTTTGGCTATCCACCGGTGGCCGATGGTCACGTGGTCCAAATGGGTCCATAATTGATTCGCAGTTGGCGGCCGCCCGGTTACGCGCTGCGAACGCTTATGTTGAAAGTTCGTACGTGCCAGAAACAGTTCATGATCAGCACACAACTGAAGGAGTCTATCTCCGTTGTCTGTGCGGCGAGCATCGACCACTCAAATGTGATTCCAAGGAACAAAGACGACCTATTTGAGCATTCAAATCGCATGCAAGAATAAAAATGTCAGTGCGTTTTGCCTGATGAATGAGCCCGGATAGCTCTCGGTAGAAAGTATTCTCAACATCAGAACTGCAGTCCATTGGGGCATAAACCGACACCACAAACATGCACCTCTATTCCGACAAGCTTAGAGTTTGATTGTATGCGTGTTTCGGCAACACAACATGTATCAATTTTAAGGGAGTATAGGGTCTTAGCACGCATTGTCTGTTTCCCAATTTGACATCAAGTATGGACGTTAGAAGCTCCCATATGGAAAGAATTCTATGGATTTAAAAGGGTTTTATTTTGTTCATTGTTAGTAGGCAGCGAGGAGCATGAAACCCTTGGTCAGATGATTGACACTCAAATGACCAGCGATGTTTGGAGAGGGACATCGAACTGCGCGGACAAATGATACTTCAAGGTTGCCCAGGCTGAGGAAGGGGGTTTGGTTGGGGTACCCCATCTTGAGCCTTTGACTCAAAGTCTGACCCACGAGACAGCGGACACTAGGGTTTTCTTGAAGTGAACTTTCTATGCCTCTGCCAGGTCAAGGGCTGGCCAACTCTGCTTCCGCTACCCTGAATTAGGCACCGAAAACCGCACTCTTAGGCAAACGATGGTTTGGCATGCGCATTATATGGCCTAACCAACGCAGCTTCTGGTGATGGACATCCTTCACTGGAAGTCCCCACTGCACAACCGAAGACTCGCTTGCTGACTGCCTCGTTACGGATTCGCTGAAACCAACCCACACGAGCTATAGTTCTGAGACAACGATTGTCAAACACCTGAAGACGTTTCAGTTCCGCTGTTTGAACGGGCGAAGTCTCGTACAACAAAGCAGCCCGCACTGGGGCCTGATACACGTCCCTTGAGATTCAGGGATACAACGCTTTGACATCATAGGTGTCACAACTTAGCAAACGTGACCCGAGCCTTGCAAATTCGTGCACTTACCTCATCTGCCACACTACAGCCAGAACTAATGCAACTTCCAAGATAGGTAAACCGCTCCACAAATTTGAGCGCCTCTCCCTGGATTATAAGTGGCCTGTTCAGTGACTGCACTTCCAGGAGCATGACCTTGCACTTTGTGGGTGCAAAGTGCATACCAAAGGACGGGATGACTGGTCAGTTCATCATCTCCGATGATAAGAAGAATGTCGTCTGCGTATTCCAGATCGACAAGGCTTTCTTCACAGGCGATTCGAACACCAGGGTTTTAGAGACCTTCCAGCGTTCGTCCCATGTCATCGATCACGAAGTTAAAAAGGAATGAAAAGAGTGGGCATCCCTGACGGACACCGCTGTTTTACGGAAGCTTTTGGGGAAGTCTCTGTATACTCCCACATGCCCGGAAGTCCGAGAATACAAAGAACTTATCATGCTCGCAGACTTGATGGGCAAGCCTGTCAAGGAGATAAGCGCTCAGCTATGGTTCCTTGTTGGTGCCTAGCTGCCATGCCGCCCGAAGGAAGTACGAGGGCTGGGATACTGCCAATTTGCCCAAGCCGAGACGGGGGAAGTTGAGAGGCTGAGGTCGGGTTCGAATCACAGACCTTCCAGTCAGTACGCGCTCTAACCACTGGACCATCTCGCTTTCGTGTCCAGGAGGATGAACCGGTCAACCCAATCGCATGCGCCTTGGAAATCCAAAAATACGAAAATTGCGGACCGTTGTTACGTTTGACATTGTTCTAGCACCTGACAACGTCTTCCTGGCCGGAATCCCGCTGTTTGCTCTCGAGTCAGTACTTCAGGAGTCGGCATAAGGTGACGAATGAAATTCAATGTCAACCGTTTCGTTACGACCGGAGCAAGCTGATCCTCCTGTGATTACCGTTCTCACTATGAGTCGCCTGTTTTGCAAGTGGGCATTATCACCGACTCTCACCAGTTATCTGGTGCAGGTTACTCTCCACACATTCAGGCAAATAGGTCAGACAAGCGCTGACTGAGGATTTCACTCCATCTTTGAACAGTGTAAGTAAGAGGTCATCCGGACCACAAGCTCGGTGGCGCTTGAAAGGACATATGCAGTCACAGACCTGAGGACATAGGGGGTTTCACGTTCGTTGTCCAGGGTTGTGCGTCAGTTGTGGGCTCCAGATGAGTGGCAGCTGGTAGCCACGATAACTTGTTCAAAGTATTTGGCCCACCTGTCGAGGCGTTCTTTATTCAAGATAGTCGTTCCATTCTGATCCTTGGTGGTTCCATCACAGAAGTTTCCCGGGGGCTGATCGCACGTATCGACTGAGATAATATTCGGACATTCCCAGCTTTCCTTACCTCTTCCATTTCCCTGACTCCGTGTCCACCAGACTTCATGGTCCGCTCGCATGCTCACTTTTACTCGACGTCCGATAATTCGTCGGACCCTGTTGTGTTCGGGGCGGGCTGGAGTATTCCTTCGAGATTTAAGCAGTGCCACTGCTTTGTCTGATATCCAGTGCTTGAGCGGGCTAGGTAGTGCCGGTTACGTGGGCGAAGTTTCCAGCACTGTGCAAAGAGGTGGCGATCGCGTCTTAGTATTAATTCTCATGTGATGGTGGATAGT
>NW_008752125.1:40207-71296 GCF_000715545.1 Opisthorchis viverrini
TGCTTGATGCTTTCACTCACAGGTGGTTTCCGGGGACCGGTGGCACGGATCAACTAAAATAATCTCCTGGCATTACCTGCTTTCTGGGCCTCTTCCATTTCTTTGGCTTTCTGTGTCCATCATACTTCACGGTGTGCTCGAACGCTCACTTTCACTTGACGTCTGATAATTCGTCGAGTCAAGTTATGTTAGGTTGGGGGTACTTCTCCGAGATTTGGGCAGTGCCACCGTTCGGTCTGATATTCAATGCTTGGGGGAGTCTGGTGGTGCCGTGCCACAGGCGAATTTTCCAGCACTGTGCAAAGAGGTGGCGATCGCGTCTAAGTATTAATTCTCATGTGATGGTGGATAGTTGGAAGAGACTCTAGAAGATGGTTATCTTAAATTTCTCTAACACCCAGTCTCTCAGTTTCCAAGCGATTTTCCGCACCCTTACGCGGCGCTGGAAAGCGAAGGGGGAAGCGGCTCCGAGCGAGCGCGTTTTCGGAATCCACAAATGTGTTCCAAAACGACCGGCAGTCGGTTGTTGATCCGCGCCATCGGCAATTGATGGCAATGTGAGTTCATAGCCGGCACGTCGTTGGAGGACACCATGTGACCAGGTGACTTGGGCTATTTCGGAAGCTAGTACTGTGATGGAGTGGCTAGCTCAGCCGCTGTGCTTGCATTTTGAATTTTTGTTTCTGAGACACAGCACACATCGACGTCAAGCGAGTCCAGTCTGGGAACAATATCAACTTGTTTCAGAGTGTGGACATTTAAGGCAGCCAGACAGATTGGGTGTTGAGGCTTGAAGTTGGATTTCGAGACGCCTGGGGATGTTGGCGCTGGATGACGCGCAGGTGTTACTTGAAAAACCGATGCAGGATGAACAGGGTTATCAGCGCTTACTGCTAGATCCACAAGGAGGGTTTTTAATGGGGTGGGGGAGACGGAAAAAAGTCAGTGAAAGGGAAAGAATGGAAGCCTCAACAATAGCCTGTCTTCGCTTACCCGCCCTTTCGTATGCAGTAAGGCGAACCGACTAATGGCACCATGTAATCGCCGATGTGGCGAGAGTTCATTTGTTTGTGCAAATCAAAGTTGTTCGTGGGCTGGAATACTGCGAAGGCGCCCAAACGTAGACAGGAGGACGATTAGGGGCTGCAATCAGAGCCAATGGCTTAAAAGCTTCTCAAGGCAGTGGTATTTGGCAGGAAATGCAGGTAAAATACCATTTTTACGAAACACGTTGCCACATATATTCGATCCCTCAGTCTAACGGACCGGGAAACTGTTCGTCAGATTCCTGACCATTGATCAACGTAGAATGAGAGAATATGCGAGTGTCGCGCGGACACCCCTAGTATAGCCCAGTGGTTCTGAGAGGTACAAAAATTGTCACACCATGGTAAAGTCCAGTCTCTTCGTGACGGTTGGCGTCCAGTGGCTCAACAGGAGTTGATTGACGTCCATTGAAACATAAGTGCGTTTACGCCGTACGCCACAATATAAAAAATGAACATCTTAATAAGTCTCGTGAGAATGAGTCCTTTTTTGAACGGAATGAGTCAGCGAGCTCGTTCGCTTGGGTTAGTTTTTCATTGGTGATCTACCGTATTCATAAGCTACCCAGCCAAACCGTTGACGGCATTGTGTTGGTGGCGGCAAGGCGCTCTCAAGGTTTTCCGGGCTTGGTTGGGCCACCGATTACAGGTAAGTGAAGATGGTAAATGTGCACACCTCGCTGACAGTCGAAACTTACCCGATTGACAGGCGTGATTCGGTTTATCTGGATTTGGATAAAACAGTATAAGCACACGGATTTCGCCCTCTCAATGACAGACGAATCAGCGATGCTCCAACTGACCAATGTATCAGGTTACGTCACGTAAAGATGTTACCGAATCCCAAGACTCTACAAGAATGGTGTGGCGTAACAACATTGTTTAACGGCTTAAAATGAGAGGTCTTGAAGCATGGTTAGGTGAGGCATACGTGGTTCTGCTTGGGTGTTGAAAACCCTCCATAACCGGTCCCAGTGGTGGGTACGCTGTTTTTTCCTAACCACGCTGCTTAAGTAAAGTTTGCATCCTGCGAGGCGCTTGTTCTTGTTGTGACTTGTAAGAGTTGCTCCTGACATCCCACTTTTCTGTGATGTCCAGATGTGCAGGTACCTTGTTCTTGACGTAGGGCGTTCTGCACTACTTTTTATAGCGTCTTTGTGGTTGTGCGACGGTTAGGCGCTGGTATGTACCACTGATATATCGTCGATGATGATATTCGGTTTTAATCAAGTGTAAACAGTTTGAAAGCACTCATATAAACCTATGGTCAGTGGTTAAGGCGCGAATCTACTGACCGGAAGGTCCGTGGTTCGAACCCAGTCTCGGCATCTCGACTGTTACTGTCTAGGCTTGGACAACCTGGCAGTGTCTCAACCCCTTTTGTTACAGCTGAACGATTATTATTTATTATGGTCACCCTAGGGGACGAAGAGTGGGACTGGTCAGTGTAAAATTGGTCTAAATCAACGCAACTTCGAAAAAATCACCCATTGGCCTTTGGTTTTTCACTATGGGGAGCAATGGGTTGCAAACATTTTCATGTCCTCTGCATCCTTTATTGGATACTCCGTTAACGGATGAGTCGATTCATGACATAATTGACCCGATGCCTTTACTTCACTTGACCTTTACTCGGCGCCACTCGTTGGATTTAATGATCCTACATCAGATCAAACATGGTGGTGCTCACCTGGTCTTGATGAGGGGTTGATCTCGCCACAGAGGAGGGAGCATATTCGAGGGGTTACTTTACGAAGCAGATTCAGCCTACTCTTCTTTATCATGTATAAAACAATATTTGGGCAATACTTTGTGTAAAGATCATCAAAACGTCCCCATAAATAAACCCACTTTATTCAATCCAATAAAAGCAGTTACATTGAGTGTTGTAATCTCAACGAGTTGAGGCAAAAAGATGTTAAGATAACTGCTTCGAACATGTAGTTTGACCGCATATCTTAGCATCCAACTGAGGAAATCAGGATATTGGATGTGCAGTTTTTCACGAGTGTCTCATTCTAGAAGCTTGGATAGGTTACTGTATACGGTTTAGACGTTCACCTTCCTTGACCAAGTGCCGTCGGATATTGGACCATAGTGCATCCTGTTTGTCCGGAAATTAACCGTGGCTTAGGTTATGAAACTGTTACATAGGATCCGTCATTGGACACATGCGGTAGGTGTTGGGTACTATGTTATTGTTGTTGCTAATGGTGTTTCGTGCGATTCACAGAATGACTTGATGTGTAGAATGCGGTGAAGCTGTCCCGTAAACGTGTGTGCAGCATCTAAGCACGATAGGAGGGTGCTCAGTTCTGGGGCTTTTGGAATCATGACCTTCCTCCGGGAATTTCTCCAGTTGTTTGATTGTTACCTTCAATGAAGAAAATGGGGATAGATATTCAACAGCCATCGGGCTCTCGGGTAGTAAGTAAAAAGAATATTGTCACAATATCTCCCACTGTGAATCGTATTTTCCTCAATTGGTCATTTATTACATATGGAGACTAATTGCCTTAGACTTCTTGGGAGCTGGTTAGATGTTCTCAACTCATATTGACTTCCAACTGAGAAATAATCTCCCTGTTCACTTGTTACATTTTGTTCTACCCATCAGCCGTTGCAGTGGGACACTGGCTTGTGTTGTGGATGCGATTTCTCATGAAGTTTGAAACGTAAAGTTATTCTGCAGCCGTTTCGGACTTGCAGCTAATTTCTTGAGCTTGTACGAGACTCAGACCCTTGACTGTAGGAGGTGAAAATGGAGTACGAGTAGGCAAAATTCGTACCGTTAATTCTTCGTCACCACTTTTCCCACTCAACCAACTTTCCCGAAAGGCTCTTTGCGAAAAACCAAGTGAATGATGAAAATGAGCCAGGGAGGGTCAGAAAATGACTTGGTAGCGAAGTATGAAAGCCATTACCTGCAAACTCAGCTGCGCTGGTCATTGCCGTCCCCTTGTTTGGGGTCCTGAGACGGGACACACCAGTTGTTAAAGACATTGTCAGACATGGTCCTATCGCACCCTCAGTGGTGCTCATTTATTCACGACTCCCCTCCCAATCTCCCCAATGAAAAATCTGCTGGCAACTCTGCATTTATGCATCAATTATATCAGCTACAGCCTTCAATGCGAAGCTATCTACCTCACCTCCCCAAATCGTGGGTGAACGAAACTGAAAGTTAAAACCACTGTATGACAGGTATGCGGTCTTTACAGCTGGTGGTGACTTCCCCCAAAATTTCTCACACGGTGTAGCGTACTTTATTGATGGATGTTATGTGAGTCACCGCAAAATCGGAAGATATGTTCCTTTTGTTGGTGAACAACAGCTAAAATACGGAAGTAAACAGCATTATTAATCTGGAGTTCTTGGGCCGTCTGTTGCTTTTTCTATTATGCTCACAGATATAGCTGTGTACAACACCAGAGGGCTGAGACCCCGGTTTGCCAGTAAAAGCTCTTGCGAACCCCTCTATGCGTAGTTAGGTTGCCTGCAAACCCCGGCGGTTATCACGAATGGGTTACTCGACCCCAGTGTTGCGACTGCGCCTTGTTACAACCAAGGCAGTGGCTAAAAGAGAAACAGACCGGATCAGGCACAAAACCAGTGATGGTCCGTGCAAGTTTATATGATCTTAAAAGCCGGATTGTGGTACCAGGGTGAGAATAAACAAACTCAGCGAATGAGCTGTTTCCATTATATTCTGTGCTGCCGATGGGTCCTGGCTCGTGCTATGTTGGTGGCTGACCAGATACAGTCATTTGGGTTAGCGCCCAGCTAAGCTTTGTGAAAGAGATCCTCCGTTTTACCACATCCTTTAGTGAACTAAGTGGTGATGTGGGCACCCAGCTATTCCCTCGAAAGAATAAGTAAAACAGTGGACTTCTGATGTTGATGAATCGACTGGTAGGTGTCCTGAGCTATCTAACTTTTTCTGATATAGTCAGGGTTAGATATGCTTGTGCACTGAACGACATACTTCGATTCACACAGCAGCCTTGGATTACTGTGCATAGTAATACACTTTTCAGATTACCCTATAGTCATCACGATGGCCTCCTTTGTCAGTTTGTCCGGAAGACATGTTTCTCGCCTTTCTTCAGTGAGCCACGGATGCAAATCTGACGAATTGATTAGTGCGTGGGGCCCTGTTGTTCATGGAACGTTTTGAGACCCTGTTGAGATGTCTAGCCATCAAAACACCTAGGACAACTAGAATGCCATTGGTTCAGTCTATCGGTTGGAGTGGTAACCAGATTTAAATCAATCCATGGCTGCAGCATCTGAAGAAGAGACTTTTCATTCGTGCAGATCTTGTTTTTCTGCCTTGGTAAATATTGCAACAAGTGTGCGGGCAGTGATGCCACTCCGTTACCGGCAACTACCTCCTCTCCTTTAACTTCTTAAATAAATGCCTCTGGGAGGCTTAGACCGGCAGTCCCACAGGCACACGAGTAAACAAGTGTGAAACTTAGTCGCATTGAACAGGAACATTTAAGACTCCCTGCCCGCACGCCCCAAAGTATGAATGGTTTCAAAATGTCGCATTCTATTTTCTTCCGTCTCAGTGGTCAGGCGAATAAAGACGAATTGTCGTTTACAAACATCGATAGTTCAAGACTATTTATAAGTTGAAAGAATTTTTCTGCAGAATCTGATGGAGAAATCAGCCCATCTCAGATTAAACGTCGTTGATGATGGGATAAGTGAAATTCAAAGCTTAGAACGCGTTTCTCGCCACCTCATTGGTCGGAACTTACCCCAGGCGTTTCGGCCACTCGTTCACACTCGAACGGGTCGAGAATAACTGTCATCATTCTTCCTTTGGGTTACGTTGCAGCTCACCTGGAACCCAGCTGCATCTCTCGTTCTTACTCGGAGAGCCTCAAGAGGGATGAAACCGGTCATGGGCTGTCGAACAGTTCTCAGCAACCTAACGAGTAGTGTGTTATGCCCATGCAATGTATTGTGATGTCCCGAATATCGTATCAGGCGGCCTGATGCAGCACATTCAGTTGAAAAAGAACTTCATAAACGACAGGTTTATCTGGGTTCCTGGTGAGTCTCCCGTCAAAACCAAATCACTAGCAATCTTTCTGCGACCGTCTACGAGAATTTCCTCGTCGATTATTTTGAACTGGCTTCTTACTTTCCAACACACTACGAATGCTGACCTACTAACGCCCATTAGCAAGAACGCTGGTCATACTGAGTATGGAACCACGAAACGCTTCGATTAAGCCACCTTCCGAGACATGTGCTAACAAACTAGAGTTCTTGTGTTCGTGTGGAGTCATTTGTTGCCAACCTGTGAAGAGCATTTTACGTGGTCACTGATATTCTAAAAACATCGTAATTGACCAGAACAGAGGACTGTCGCTTTTGGGGTTTGAAAGGTACATATATATAGCCCAGAAGCGTCATTGTGTGGAGCAGTTTAACGGTTTTCTGAAAGGTCGTGAGGAACTCTATAGAGATAGCCTGTTCGTTGACAACAGCTAAGCAAACATACGGCTGAAAGTCAGGCTTGCACGGATACTTTCGGTTTGATCAGTAAGAAGCATGAACTAAAAACGACTAGCTTACATCGCCTATTTGTCCAGGGTAGGTTGCGCTGTCTGGGGATTCTCTGTATGGATGCCGTTGCGGAGTTTAAATCGAACAGCCTGGTCCCTGCAGGCGGTTCTACTCAAGAGTCAAGACATATTTAAAAATATCTTCAAGGACAAAGTTAAAAAAGAAATGGATATCAGACATCCTCGAGGTACTATTGTAGCTGCGTATACAGCAGAGGTCCCTTACGTAGGCCACGAACGTATGCCATTTCGAAGAACTATATCCTGTAAGCTAGGTCGATGTGCGTGATTAAACCATAGTCCCGTTGTTCAGCCGTGGATGCGCTATCGTTTCTGATGCATTCAGTTGGGCATTAGAATGGGAGTAAGCTAGGTTGATGTGCGTGATTAAACCATAGTCCCGTTGTTCAGCCGTGGATGCGCTATCGTTTCTGATGCATTCAGTTGGGCATTAGAATGGGACGCAATGTGATCTGGTCAACAAACACTAAGCCGGCAAGTTCTTCACGGCTAATCTGTCCTATAGGATGCGAACGATTAGCGCTCTCGTCCGTCAAGCAGAAACGTTCTTGCTTCAAGATTCTGTTAAGTGCATTAGCGATCCGCTATTAGGGCGCCATAACCCGTCTTTGCCAAGGGATTCCCGTCCCTAATGACACCAATGACATCGTGCACCCCCAACCACAACTGATGGCACTCTTCCTTGTATCACTGATGTTGGAGTTACCGTTGGTGAACTAGTGATGAAAGTGCCCCTCTCAACAGCGAACTGACCGGGGGAGATTCGTTGTGGGCGTCCCATCAAGTTCACATGTTGTTTCGCCGAAGCCCCTCGGCTGGTGGAATCAATCCAAATGGTAATTTTTACCCAGACTCACTCCATCCGTTCAGCCCATGCTTTGGTAGACCTTAGAGCAGTTCACCTTTGATGATTATCTTCTCTATATCTCAGACAAAGTCAACAAGGTTTGATCCAGGGCAGGTTCAACAACGAAAGGTCGAGTGATATACACGTTCGAGTATTTACAAGCCTGGATTCTGACTGGTTCAGGATGATGTAACACAAATAGCCAATGTGGTAGTTTACCGCCTAGTTCAAACGCAATATCTCGTCCGAATGAATTGATGGTAGTGTATAAGCGCAACCAAGTTGCATCATCCGTCACATGCGCCTGTCAAAAAGTGTAACCAGTGCACAGCCTAGGTGGTTTTTCTTGTACCAGTGGTGGGATTAAATGTATCCTCTATCGGTATATGACATCAATTTGATCTATTTGGTTTAGATGCTGTGTGGTGAACACAGGACGTCGGGTAACATGATGATGGCAGTGATTCCTGGGACTCACGGCTTGAACCTCGTAACTAGAAAAGTCGCTGCTCTGCACACATTTGAGAGACGGCTCTTGGTGTAACTTCCATGGGTATTCAAGGATAGCCGAAGTGACATGAATCTAAGCTCAAACATCCTGCATGTACTAGTCAGGTTTTATCAAAGTTGACATTTCAGTGGTCAGTGCCTAGGGTAAAAGCACAAATAATAAAGCCGTCCTGTATGTATGGAAATTAACCCTCAGTATTCTGCTACCGCGCACACTTCGCCATTGAGCGCTATTCATTCCAAAATGCAGCTCTGCCATCCTGACTGAAGGCTATTCCGATATGGAGCCATTAGGTCACCGGGGCACGATATATGGTAGGTTGGTTGGTCAATTATGGACAGACAGTTCTAGGGTTCAAACCTACGTCGAACCACTTTACAGAACAACCTAAAGCTGCCCGGGGTCCCATCTGTTTGGTCACTGTAATGAGCAGTGTGGAGAACTCACGGAAGTTCTCTGCGTGAATATGTTCATCCATTCGCATGTTCGGAGGACAAATAGTCGAAGCTGCGTAGTTCACACATGGTGTTAAATTTGTGATGTGCCGTGGTCACAGGGCCGGAAAAGAGGGTTCACGTGAAAGTCTAGGCCCGGTCCCTTCAATTTAATAGCCTAAATGTCAGGGACATGCACGTATGTCATAATCCATTGGGTAGTGGGAACCATAAGAGCAGTGCATACTCACTTTAGATGGCTGACGAGCATTTGGATCCCCAGTACGGTCAGGAACATGTGTGCCGGTGAGTTCCATGTATCGTCCTTTCTAAGGAAGCCGGTGACAAACAAAGATCATTCGGTCATCTGCGCTGTTGCCGATTCACCTATTATTATTCTGTCCCAGTAGATACAAGCGAGGTTCCAGTGACTATTTAAGGTTCCAGTGCGCGTTAATCGGACTGCCGATCAGCTGATTCTCATCAAACAGAGGTCACGGGTCTGAAAGTCCTTAGAGTTTCATGAAATGCTGATGATTCCCAATAGGTAGAGTGCATCTCGGCTTTTCAGTCTAGATTGCCCTCACGGAACTATTGAATATTTGGGTCAGTCGTGCTGACCTAATACAATGCCGTAAATAGAAGTTTTCGATTCTTTAAAGATCCACATGACCAAGCCAGCACCCTTCGCTTCGTGTTTGTACCGTTACTGCCTATATGTGGCCGGTTATTCACCAATTGGCTTGTTCGCAGCTAACCTGCTGTGTAGGCGAATAGTAGTTCTCCGAACACAACTAGGGGACGGGCCTGGTGGAATCGAGCCACGCCTCATCTTGCATGCTCTATCCGCTCGAATACAGGAAGTAACTAAAATACACCTCTCGAGTATACTTCTGACCAAGTTCCTCATAACATATCATTCATGAAGGATCAAGGCCCATTTTACGCACAGTAGGAAAGACTCATTTGCCTGAACCCATCTATCCAGTAGGCCATGAGTGTTCTTGGACGAATTCGGATGTGAAACGTGATCAGATCCAGACATAAACTTCATTTAACTCGGCGAAGTGCGTGATCTGGTGAGGTGGGATAGACATCACCAGACGCTCACTCCAACCAGTTTGCTTAATCCATAGGAGGGAAAGCAGTCAAGGTTCTGATTTACGTATCGCCTATCCTCTTTGCTTCCAGAATGGCAACTTAAGTTTAACCGTATGAGTAAAACATTGGGGATCCAACATCCCCAACTAAGTGACTCAAAATCTCGGGTTTGTCGGAAAAATATGAGTTTTAAACCCCAAGATTATGTCTGCCATGTCGATCTTGAGCGCTGTTAACTAAAGGGTTGTGAGTTCAACAATCAGATGGATTGTGACCGAACTGAGTGGATCAAATTTGAAGGCGATACACTTCTCCACAAGCTATTAGTATATTTATTGAAAAAGGAACTGGGAAAATCAACCAGAAGATGCTTGAAAAAACGGTGAGATGACTCCCAAGGAGCACATCTTATCAAATAAAGAGAATACTTAAATTGGGAAGCGCCCTTACTCTCGTTATAACGATTGGAGGAGTTTGAAATGCACGAAAGAAGATGTGAATGCAAATCATGTTCACGAAAGGCTGAAATCAGCAGAGTGATGCCAAGGGGAAGTACAAAAGGGAAAAATAGGACTCAACCTCGAGGGTTCATGTGGCTCAGAGTCCTACCAGTATGATCGCAGAGAGAACGAGCGCATTCTAATTGTATGCTGTTGATTGTGAGAGCAATTATTGCAAGGAACAGAGATCTTTTGACGATGCCAGTTAGGGAGCAGACTAAATACCTACCTCTTTCCAGCTATTCTCGGATGACAACGTGCTCGTCCATGGTCCTTATCTGAAGGAATCGTGGTTATTACGTGCTAGCACTCGTCTACTGAATGGTCCTATGCACAATCAGGTGTTGAATCCTATTGAGAACGCCTGGGTAATCAGAGTAAGAAGGGTGTGTGAAGGTCATTGTAGCTTCAATATACTGGAAGACATGCGGGCGTAAGTCTTGGAAAAGCGGTAAAAACCTACTCTAGACTTTCCTAGTGAGAAGCATGCCGAGATGATAAACTTCAACTCCCACTTTGTTTTGGGTCTACTAGCGTTTCGCATTCGGGTGACACGCTGTACGATAGCTCTACTGTGTTTGTGTATCTATGGTCAACAGTTAGAATGCGTTCAGTAGTCACGTGGCTTGGGTAGATGCATTTCCGGTTGTGGTACCCTACTTGCGAATGGGTATGTATACGAATAAATAATGTCTTTTGGGCTCTGGTATAAACATGTCACTGCGCTTAGACTGGGAAGTTCCTCTGACCATTCTCTGAGTGTATTGAAGGGCATTCTCAACTCTTTTGGCGTATTGTTCGGGATGAGTCGATTCTGCCCATTCAAATTCGAACTGGTCTACATATGCACTTAGGAAATGGATCCATTCATCGGTAAATCATATCTAATCACCCTGCGTATCAAAATCCGTGAGTATTTAGGGGATTTTCAGAGGTTTTAGGCTGTGTTTCATCTCACAATCGAAGTTACTTTGTACTGAAAAGCGGAGAAGCACTCTACAAAGGCTGTCCTCTTTGCATTGCTTATCTATGGTGAAGGATAACTGAATTGTCCTTATTACACCCCCGAGCACTTTACACCTCTGTCAGTTACAAGATAGGATAAATCTTGAATAAAATGCTATTGATGAACACACCTGATTCAGCAAGTTCTCGTTCTTCCTCAGCCAGAAGGAGTGCATCAAGTTGTTCGTCAGTCAGAATTTCATCTCCCGACCAATTTAGGGACCATGGAGTTGTTTCTCTGTGTTCCTGGATAGACTACATTGAAAGCAAACAAGTAAAATTGTAAATCCGTATGTGATGTATTTTATTCCATACCGTCATTTCGATGAATTCTATGGGCATGCACAGAAAAGCAACTCGTCAAGGACCTCATGAAAACTGATGAATTGCTGTTTTCGGCTTACAACTGAGAAGTCGACAGCAGGATTTTAAAAATTGGACTTTTTAAGATAAGTGCTAGTGTAAACAAAGGGGCGAGTTTAACGTAACGGCTCACTGGTCCTGGGATTCTCCTGTCAGGGGGTAATGTCACATGTGGCATTAAAATGGAAACATAAAGATGGATGAAACCTTGTGTTCACTGCGATTACCTATGGGCCTCTATCAAGAGTGAACAAAAGCAAGCATTGGCTACTTGGAGCCTAAATGGTAGAGTTTTCGCTCCTATTTCGTGGTGGTGACATAGTCATACGGACAAGATGTGTTCCGCCAATAGCTTGAGTTAGTTCTATACAGGAACGGTAAAATATTAATAGCAACTTGACACAAAGCCAAATTAAATGTGATTCAATGCTACGTTCCATTATGCTCGAAACAAAATCGAAAAGTGCCCGTGATGAAACTATCTGAAAACGTTGAATTGCGACTTCAGCTCGACTGCTAGGCGGCCGAAAACGACTAGTTTTCATGTAGAACCCGCATATCCTCCCTCACTGCTCTGTCAAACTTCGTACTCCTCACTTGACCCTGGCATGCTGGCCACAAACCAAATCTCCGGTTTCGTCCTACTCTCTTTCAAACTCAACTGCAGAATGGTAACTTCGAGAAAGCCGGTATGCTGTTGCCATATCCTCCCTCACTGCTCTGTCAAACTTCGTACTCCTCACTTGACCCTGGCATGCTGGCCACAAACCAAATCTCCGGTTTCGTCCTACTCTCTTTCATTCGAAGGACAAGAATGGTAACTTCGAGAAAGCCGGTTATGCTGTTGCTACACATTATCGATTGATTGTTTCCCACCATGAAAGGATAAAAACATTCGGAGTGAGCGGAACACTCACATAGGAGTGGGAAAGCCATCAAGACCGATAGGCAAAGAAGAAATGGCTGTACCCCATCTGAATATTACTCAATTGTCTGTCATGAGTCATGGATGTCTACCAGGCGGATAGCCAAGGTAGAAGATAGAAAGAGGGCACAAGTTTGCTGGGTCCGTCGAGGACCTACATGCACCAGACAACAATAGTCAACGTGTAGTTGATATTTTTATCCGTGCTCACCGACGCAATGAATATACGCTCATTTCGACGGACAGTGTCTTCGTGTTGGGCAAAGCGGATGCTGAGCTACAATCCGAGTGCCGAGAATTTGAGTATGGTTCACCCGTATCATTCCGGTTAACAGGGCACCGTGGATCAGAAACGTACTATGGTCTGTGAGTGTCGAACAAGTCTCACTCCTTCTTAGTCAAATAACTTCATGCGACTGCAGCAACTTTTAGAAGCATGAGCTGGACCACTGGGCGCGTGACATGTGAATATCTACATGAGGATTTGAACTGGGTCACAGGTTTGTGATGTTCATATGACCATCGTTACGTGGTAGTCTCTTGTGCCTTATACGTGAGATTTAGAGTGTGATAGTCACATATTTCCTTTGCGTTTGATACTACCGATCCCGCGGTACTAGCCAGGTGAACTGATTCAGTGTCACGTATGGCACCCAAACAGCTGATAAGCCACAATTTCTTCTTAGTTCCATTCGCTACCGCTCAACTTAAAACTTTCAACTTTTCAGCAGTTATTCTTCAATTAGGTGTTCGATGAACCTACCACTGAATTTGTCATAGTGTGCGTCGAATACCCAAAATAATGTTGTTTGTTTAAAGCATGTGAAAAACTTTTAAGGCCAGTCTAATGGAGAACAAAAGCAGCGACTTTCAGCGCACACAAATCCTTTTTTTCATTTATCATAGGTCATTGCCAAATTGCTTCTTAAGCTATGACAGTGTTATCCTCGAATTCTGTTATGCATTCGCTATCCGTCTTTCAACAGAACATGTTCAGCCAAGAGGAAACTGGTCACCGTGCTTAACGTATTTTCGAATGGCATGTGGTCACTTACACGCGCAGACTGAAATGTAGATATATGGAAAAACAGTGGTGGCGTGTATCGGGCAATATAGGCGATGCGCATGGATCTTGAAATGCCATTTTTACCTGATATTCACAGGACACTAATAAGCGCTGGTTCTTGTGTGTCCTGATGTGGGGAATAATTATGATTTTCGTATCTTTTTGACTACATGGTGTGTAGTCATCACAAAAATTGGATTTCAAACTCGAACAGTCTTGGAACGTTCGTTAAATGCTTCGGATGCGCAGACACAATTTGCCGAGAGTATTATGTGTTCGTCGTACACCTTATCTGCCAAGAACCCATCACTTTTTTTGAAATCAACATAAAAGGTCTATGTTATCGCTGGTTCTTGTTATGCCCTTCTCAAGGGGACTATTTACGAAGATTCTGGTTAGGAAAACTTAAATTCAATGCATCTTTGAGGGCACATATTTTGTCATTTTCCATCGCCGATAGCAAGAATTCGTAAGAGTTCAGTTCGTCACAGAACTGTTATTTTGCTCACATCGAGAACAGTTCATCAATTCGTACCGGTTACGATCGAAACCACCTCAATGATGGCATAGGTTGTTGAAACTAAGAGCACTATTCATTCAAAGTACACGCTTGGAAGCGTTATCGACTGGGTCTCTGAAGTAACCTTGGTGGGATTTCGAATCCTTTCGGCAGGCAGCACCATAGTTAAGGACTCGTCTGCACACCAAATCAAAATCGATCATAAGTTTAGTGAGAATCGACCTTGAATGAAACGTAACTGTTCTAGACTGAACTGGAGAGGCAAAAACCGAGAACAGTGAGTGAACTTATTAGCGTTTCACGCAGTATATAAGAATGGTAAACGAAGTGTCCGGTTTGGTTTGTGACCACGTCAACAACGTCTCTCATGATCGATTAAAAAGAAATTTGGGATGACTGATTGTTCCAAGTAAAGTTTCCTGCCATACACTGTTCAGAAATGCTCACCAGTACGCAGACAGCGTTCAGTCCTGCCTATATATTTGTCATCGCAGCTACAGGTGAACTGATATACAACATCCGATACAGACCAGTTTTGTGAGCCTTGTTCTGTAAAGAACACAGAAAACAAGAATATGACTGGGCATGTATCGAACTTTAAGATACATCATTCGTAAGATGATCACCCTCGAGTGTACCAGTCCCACAAAGAACGCACCATCGATTCAGAGAGCGAGAATGTAATTTCTAGGGTTGTTCTGTCCGGATGATGGGCCTGGTAAGCGTTTGTAATCCACAGTGGACATTTGAGTGATATTTAGCTGCATTGACGAATCAAATTCAATCGGTGTATGAGCGCAGCCATTTGTCCTTTGCTTTTCGGTCCAGCTGGTTTCCTTGTGTGAGTGTCCCGTCTGTATTACGGTCGAACTAATTTGACAGCATCCCAGTGTCTCATTTCTCATTACAGTAGCGAACCAGAGTGAACTGCAAAAAAAACGGCTCTAGAATGTAATTTTACGGTTCTAAATTTGTACTTCACGCAGCTAAGGTTGGAATGGTTTGATTACCTGTTGACCCGCAACAGCATAGAAGGTTGGTTGCAAAATTTCTTGCGGCAATGCCCTTTTTCACCAACTCACTCAACCATCTGCACATATATAACCATTTTTATCCGGTTGCTAAACTTTGCTGTTATAGAATCAGAATCGCGGAAGTTATGTTTGAAGAACGGGGTATGCTATTTTATCACCGGGTGCATACGGTCCATAGTCGGATTTATTATGTGTACATCTGTTAGGCATTGCGTTCATATAGAATTAAATGGTCATGTGATTGAAGTTCGAGAAACTCACCGATTGATCTCGGACTCGGAAAAACAACAGACTAACCGAATAACTGTGGCCGAACCGATGAACCCTAAGAAGTCCGAAAAAACTCACACCTGTTCATAATTATCCCACTAAAAATCTAGAACAATTCCCTAGTTCCTCAATCGCCAAGTCAAGCACATCTAACGATATAAATAACTTGAACATCAGTACAAACGCTTATTGACATGTGTTAAAATTCTTCCACAGGCGAAGTTTATCTGCGACATGGTTTCACAGAGAATCGGTGTGGGGCTGTATGTGACAGTCTGGATGGAATGAAATTGTGGGTATATGTGAAGAAGTGCGTGACCTCAAAATGTAACCGTTTGCGCCACGTGTATAAACGATCTCTTACGATCTCATACTACATAAAATTCTTTGGCACATGTTTAAATGATGTCAAATGAATTGGGAATCGCAGTAACGCAATCATGCATGACAATTTGGACTACTTGGGTCTCACAGCCTTGGAAGGTGAGAATGCGAAATTCTTGGGCAAATATATCGGCAAACAACTTATTTCCAGCACAGTGACATCATGCCCAAACACTTACCGGTTCACTGAATTTATTTGTGATGCTATGACCTTGCATTATCAAAGTGGGCGAAGTCTTTACTCGTTGACATGAAAGTCTTCGGGCTGCCAGCAGCTGAAAGGTTGATAAAGAAGAGAAACTCACAATGTTTCAGCAGGAACATGACATAACATCTCATGCGGTATCTTCAGACAACACAGACGGTAATGCGGTTTGCCTCATAGTTGCAGTGCAAACTGTAGTAAACACGTTATCTGCTGATTGAGATGTCAGTACAGTTGAAGGATCCCAGCCAGCTGCTTTGGCATTTGAGATTTTAGATATACAAGGTCATCCTCACACAAGATGCAGCTAAAGGACAGTAATTTCATCAACTATATATGAGAGAGTGGGGTCATTGTGGTCCCAGAATTATCCGATCATCGAGATCTGCAAGATGTGCGTAAATCAGCACGACACTCCCGTCAAAGCATACCAAAGCATATTCGACTACGACTTCTCGGAAACATGTTATGCAAACCGAAAAAAAGTTCCTCGATCCAGGCCTGTGTGGGAGTCGAAGTTGCAACCTAGAGAAGGGGGAATAAAAACCCGAATGCCCACTATCAAACAAAACGTTTACCAAGTTGGTCTGTATTGTGTCTTTGGTGTACTAATTTGGAAGCAAGACTGGATCATCAGTGGTGCAGCTCTTACGTTGGATAGTTGGACACGCGCAAATGTGATGTCTGGTGGGCATTTAGCCAGACTAGAAAATACATGAACCATCTGAAGCCATACTTTCTACATCCAAGTAAAAAGTGAAGTAGGAAGAAATACCAAACAGGAAAAGCGAGACACAAGACCTTCTGTTATAACGCATTAGTCCACTACCTGAACAACTCATTGATGCAGTGAGTATCTCAAGCTTTGTTTTCTCCCCTTCTTACTTACCTAACTGACTTGCTTACGTGCTCACATAGTTACTTACGCTATGGGGTCTTACTACGTTTTCTGAGGAGTCAGTTCCAGTGATATCTCGGATCACCATAGCTACGGAAAGCCAACCTGAAGCACAAATGATATAGTCATCATTCCATTGACCTACGCGGTGCGACTGATGGAGATGCAATCCAATGCCTACTCGTATTGTAGCGATGAATGCTGTTAATATGTATTTCGGGCAACTCTACTTTGAACATTTATTGGGACGAGATGGTTTTCTAACGTCAAGGTGGAGTCGAATGTGTGATACGTACCAGGTGCAAAAGCAGCCTGAGATAACACCGGAAGCGAAATTTCCCCTATGCACGTGTTCTGCAGTAATCTTTTTTTCGGCTGAAAATTTGGGTAGCTGCTAGCTCAGCTTCACATGGCAGAAGAACAAAGAAAATCTTTCTTCGAAGGTGGGTATTTTTGCAGAAGAACTTGCTGGTTGAAAACACTGAATTTGAGTCAGTTTTTGACACCTCACATTTCATGAGGAAAGCTTCAGGGCGTTAAGCGGGTGTATCTTTGATGGAACATAGAAGTAGCGTGTGCAAATTAGCTACTTTCATCTGGCATACTGAGGACAAGGGATCGTTAGCTATATTACTAGGCTCACATGAGGACCAAGCGTAAAGGTCTTTCATGAAATATGCTAGAAAGCAGACACGACTGTACTGACTGCGATGACATGATAGTAATAACTTTTATCTGTTTCAGTTTAATCTCTTCAGTTTACTCGTTCCTGTCCCGTACGCAACGCCGATGTGTTCAACTGGATGCTCCCTGAACCTTTCTAAACGATTGATTGGGTCACTAAAAATCAAAGTATACAAACTGTGCCGGCGTTGAAGAATGGTGAAAACAGCAGTCCAACCATCCGGTCATTAAACGCATAAGTTTTTGGTCATCGCTCTTCTTCCGTGTACGATAAAACGCAAATTCCTGAGGTATATTCTGACGGGTGAGGGCATGTTTCCGAAAGAAATAGGGGCCTGCTGCAAAAAATAATTAACATTGTGAAAATGATTCCTGTTTGCGGTTTTCTCATGACCAACCATTGAGCCACGGGTACGCCAAATGTTCGATTGAGGAACAGCTTGTTTGCCTGCTGTATGAACGATGTTACGTGTCTATATTGACAGTGGCAGACGGAAGTCGCGGTACAGAGTAGTTAGATGCCACTTCAGCATTAGTGACACGCGGAATTAACACAAATCAAAGTGCTTGTTTCGTGGGCGTTCATTGAGAGTATAGTTACATATCAGTCCAAAGCCGGCCGAGATATGACACTCCGCCTTAAGTACCGATGGTGGTGGAGCGTGTAAGACAGAACTCTCTGAAAGATACAAACAAGCCTAGACTAGTACGTGCTGGGCTTCACGTCTCTACAGTAGATTAATTTATCATACATAGGTCCCCGTTCAAATCAGCTAAATCTTACTGATTTCAGTATTTTCACCTTTGACAGGAATCTAGTGGATACGTTTAAGAAGCTAGTTTCTTTGGGATTCTGGCAGTTTCTAGGTCATGCACTTTAAAAAAAATTAGCAAACCTGAGGTTCATCTGATTGTTCATCACACACTACTAACATATAGGTAGTAAGGTTAAGTTTCTATGAGTGCATTTTCTCCTAACAGTACGAACAGCTCAACAGAATCCATTGTGTAACTGAGTCTATTACCCGGAGAGCCTTTATCGAGAATTTATACGTTGTGAGTCCGAAAGTACACCATATTTCCTGAAACCATGCTAACCACGTTACCCCAGGTGGTTAGCTAGCTGGCTGCAAACTCGCGACACAGTCGGCTGGATTCCAGATAAGATTGTTTCCCGCAATACGGTAGTAAAAGCTCAATCTCAGGTGACTGGCACAGGCGCTAGCCCTCGGTTTTTTTTGGAGAAGGGTTAAATGCCTAATCATGAGGAGATTCAAAGTTAGTTGTGCGAAAATATCTATTCGCTTTTTTCCTGGTTCTTTAGCCATGGCGTTTGGGGAGTTAGGTTGACTTGGCTGTCCAAAATAATGACCATCAAAGTGTTCATATGTGTGATCTAGTTGGAGGTTGGCGTATGAAATGGACGTCCAGTATGTGTGTCTGACTTGCTTGTATACTGGATCAAATAAGGATTCTCTTTCTATTTGCCCCAAAGACCGTAAACTTAGTAAGAAACAGTTATGTGAACTTGAGCTATTGAAAAAGGCGTTACTAGTATGCATAGGAAGCGTCACAATGATCTTCAAAGGATCACCGAACTCTGTTATCCTGTATTTGGACAAAGGTGACTCAGTAAACCACAAATCGAGGAGGTGAATGGGAATCCTGTGAATTCAGTTGGATTTACCCTCGTTCGACGCAAAAAGAAAGGGTGAAATTCGGAATCTTCTTGTTCATTTGGATCATCCGAAATACCAGCAGGTCCATGGTTATGAATTAAGTAAACTACATATTTGATAATCCCAAGTTTGGGGGCCATTAAAGGCCGATTAAAACGTGCATGACTTGGCTCAAAGAATTGGTACTGACAGGCTCTGTGAAAGCAATCTGCAACCAGAAGAATTCGCCATCTCTTGAGCGCTCGCGTGCTTCTGGTCAAATTTAGTTCAAAGATATCAGTAAAAGGAGAAAGGCTTTCGCTGCGCAGTTACCAGAAGCCACATACTACCCCAATGCCTCAAAAGTAGTATCCACTGTTACATCAGTAGTAGGTAATTTTTGTTGCTGTGTTTTTGACGGCATACTCAAGCCATCATGGCAGGATTCGCATAAACCAGAACTTTGAAAACCATGTTTCTCTTATGAATGCGCATTGCTGGCTAAATAGTGCACTCTAAATTTGCATCCCCACATGTCTTCTATAAGCACGTTGGTAGTTTAGATGGTTGTTATTGGCAACGGTAAAAACTCTGCGGCTGCATAATGAATTTCGGTATTGGAGGTGGGTCTTACCCTCTTGTTGCTCAAAATGTCATCGATTCTACTATGGGGTAACTATTCCAAAGACTGTGTCATCACGAATTCCGTGGTCTTTCCAAAGACTAGCATACCGCTTTGAGCTCTGTGTGCCCACTTTGTACAACCGATGCACAGCGTTTCACAATTTATCGAGCGCAGCCAGTCTGATAACAAAAAATCGTAATTTGGCTGTGTAAACTGCTATTATACCAGTATAACTGTCATCAGTTAGATTGCCCTGGATTAGATATCTGTGTTGATGATCATGTTACTCCGTCTCAGATGTAAGTTTTGCAATCAAGTGAAGTTATCCTGTACTTCAAAGCCAAGAGTGACTGTGTCACCTTCTCATGCTTGCTGATAGACACCTAACCGTGTACTGAACGTGACACCAATGATGACGCGAGGTGTTCAACCTAAAGGCCAAGCTTGGCGAACAGACCGACTTTCAGCTGATCAACAGTCAACATCGATGCAAATATCACGAGCTTGCAGAAGGAGTTGAATACTTAACAGACATTAGACATCCAGCTACAGGTGGCAGGTCAGAAGTACAATTAACTTGAGATGCTATCTATCAGTCACCACCGTCATCGGGCACTGACTCCTCGAGTGGGAGATTCACGTAGAAAATCCTATGTGACCTGTGGAGTTGTTTCCTTTTGCAAAGATCAATATTTTGGAGTTGTTTAGTTGATTTGGCAACTTCAACCTCCATGAGTAAAGTCAACGACAAATGGTTCTATGCAGTGTCCAGCTGCAAGTTGGTTAACCATTTGTGTGGTACTTACCTACCCACCGGTTTGAGTCTCCCTAGAGGTTCATGAAATACACACTACTGATGATTTTGAATGAAAACGAAATGTGACTACAATAATTTTAAGCATTCTGGAATGGAATGGGTTCAAATACGATGTAAAATCCAAGTTCTATGTAACAAAATATCTTGTTTATGAAGATTTTGTCCTTCCGGACATGGGGTGACGTGTATGTAGTGCCTATATTCACCTGTGTTGATCAACACACATTGTGAACTTCAAACCCACCAGTCAAAACTAAGTTTACTAAGCTTACTTCTATCATGCATTGAAAGCACAGTTCAGGGGAAACCGGGTGTCCAAATCATCCGCGCCATCAGGAGGTTTACACATGTCGACGGTGACCATAGGTTTTCAGGCTAAGTGGATCTCCATATTTCTGACAGTAATATCCACGAAAAAAGGCCATACGACACCAGATGCTCACATTTTGACCAGTAATGAAAAGGCGAACACGGGGATTCTTTGGAGTATATAAGATGCAATTTTCGGCTGTGTGAAAACATCAAGTACTCATTTGTATGTACTTGCTCCATTCAATCTCTTTGAAGACAAAAGCACCGAAACCAAGAAAGAAAATGCTGACTGTGAAGCACCACATCCGAATTTTTCTTTTAGAGAACTGTTAACTTGTAGAATCGGGTAAATATCTGTGGACCGAATATTCATTTTTCAATTATATGTGCAATAAAACACCACAGGCAATCCAATTTCTGTGAAGTTGCCTTCTTCTGCGTGTTGAAACTAAAGTTTTTAAGGTGAAACTGTGAAATCAGTCCAGTTTTGTCTTACATATAAACAAGTAGAAAAGATGGAGATCTATAGAATCGCCAAATGAATGGGCGATGGCCAAGAGAGCCACACCGTATAACCATGATTTATCTGGAAGCTTTGTTGTGAAGAAAAGAATAAAAGTGGATGGGGAAGAAACTTGGCGCAATCAGCCCAAGGTGACCACATTTCCAACGGTCGCTCAAACTGAAAATAAGAACGTCTTTGATATCGAGCTGCTTGGAGCATCTCCAAACAAGTGCAGTGGGAATCATGTGGTCTCCATCCTGGAAGCACCGACAACACACAATCGTTTTGTACACTCCTTCATTTCCCTCTGTCAGGTCAAAGGTTGACCACCTCTCTGCTTCCGCCATTCTGAATTGGGCACGGAAAACAGAAATCTTCGGCAAACTATGGTTCGGCATGCGCAATACGTGGACTTACCAACGCACCTTCTAGTGCTGGACACATTATTCAGTGTAATTCCCGGTTGCACAACAAAACATTTGATTTCTAACTGCCTCGTTACGGATTCGCTGACACCAACTTTCACGAACTGTGGTTTTGAAACAACAGTTTTCAACCACCCAAGGACGTCTCAATTCCGCTGCTCGAACAGGCCATGTCTCACAACCATACAACGGAACAACTTGCACTGTAGCCTGATACACATGTCCTTTCAGATTCAGGGACATACCGCTTTAATGCAATAGCTTCTCAGATTATCAAGCGGGATTCAAGGCTGGTGGGGATTGCGTCAGGCGCTAGAACAAAATCATACGTACAAACCACCCACAATACTAGTACTGATGAATTTTCAAGGCGCATTCGACCCAGTTGACAGGTTCGTTTCTCGCTTCTGTTTGTTTTTTTTTATCTAGAAGGATTCAAGAAACTGTGTCAGTCTTGAAATGGGCATCTGATGCAGCTGTGAAACATCAGGTTTGATCAAGTACTCATGAATAGTCCACGATGGCCCTATAAGTTTTCACAGCATTTTAACGCAACCCAGTATTGAAAGCTACCGGCAGCCTATCTTTGAGGTCATAATCCCAACTGACTGGCTGCAAAATGGGTATGAATGGATGCAGGCCACTGGGCGGCCTGCGGTTATCCCCCGCTGTATCAAATAACTATCGTGTCTCACAATAGTTTAGTGCCTACGTGAGCAAATGATCCATCTCGTTCAACTGTTACGCTGTTGTTACACGTCAGCATGTCGCTGCTGCTGATGTAGCTATGCTTCTCTGCTTTCCATGAAGAAACTGCCGTGCAATATCATGAACACCGCATCTGCTGAAGCACGCGGAGGGTGGGTCGCAGCACATCCAGTTGAATAATATATTTGTTAGTTCCTTGTGTCAATGGTTACGTTCTCCGTTTGTTCCGACTACTCATGAGTAGTGTTATTTACGCCCCGTCACCGCGGTATTGTTTTACTTCCCTGCCGCTCTTCTCCTCTTCGTTGTCACAGCTTTAGGCTCACTTAATCTCCGGCTGATGGTACTGAGAGCCTATCACTTGTCCGCCTTCAGATATAGTTTAATGCGTACTTTGCCATATCTGGAGTATCCAGCCGCTGATCCGAGGATAGAACCCGGAGCCCTAGGGATGACAATTGGGCACGCTGACCATTACATCCACTCGGCTCCCACGACAACTATATTTTAACGATACCTTCATATTGCGCTCTACCTGATTCTTTATTTGAAGGAGCGATAGAAGCTCTTTAAGTTAATTTGTTATACGCGCCGCTCTTTCATGCTACCAGTGAAAGACTGCAGATATTTCTGTTACGCACGTTCGGTACCTGTTATTCCAAGTAGTTTCCGTTTCGTTTGATTCAAAAACACGCCTCCAAACATACTGACCTCCTTCTGCACCTTTATCCCTCTATACTGCCTATTTACACCGTCCGACCACTCGTACCCTGCTGCCTCACTGTCCCTTTTCTGCTCCCGCCGATTGCGCTCTTGTTGATTGTACGTTCTACCTAATTCGTGATGTTCATCAAACCACTTGTTCATAGAACCAGTTGTCAATATAGCATCCACTACCCTACCCGTCTGTTCCTTCAGCCCAGTACCTACTGAATACAAACTGCGTTTGGTCTGACAATTCAAATCGCCCTTTTTCTTACAAAATCACGAACGAGGGATTCATCTGGAATTAAGACGAGTCACCTGTTAACACTTACCTAGTTGATAAGTTCGTACTGCTTTGCAACTGCGTACAAATTAGCTCTATGGTGGAACATAATGCTGTCGGAGGCTCGGGACTGTGTCTACTGGAGGTCTGGAAACAGTCGTGAGCTTCTGAAAAGTTTTCAGCAACCTCATGAGTAGTGTGTTTCGTCAAGAAAGCAAACTGACAGTACCTCTTTAGCATGAGACACCGTCTACTTCTACGCGTCACTCCAATTGTGCATTACTATTTTGTTGTCCCTCATCACTGTTTGCCTTGGACTCGGTAAACAGGCTTTGAGACAGATCCATGGTTTTCTTGAAAATATAAACGTACGTACCCATCTTTTCGGCAGTCCACATCTCACTGCAATGCCTCTATTGCTTATTCTGGTATTCAAATATCCTCAATCCAGTAAAGACTGACATGTCATCATCCGGCTGACTCAAGCGAAGTGTTGTTTTTCTCCCGTCTAGGTATCAGACGACGCGCTGGGTACTGCTCACTATCGAGAAGTTTACAGCCCTGAATTCGAAGCTCGATGGATGAGTGCCAAAGGCATCGCAGTCGTGATCGACTGGACTGGTGAAATGAAGAGAAGAGAGTTGGGTTCACTTGGGGATCTTTGAATCCGAAATCAAAAGTCATCGTGAATTTAGTAGAAATCTCCTTAAGTGATTTATGAATAGTAGTAGAAATCTCCTTAAGTGATACATTTTATGAATAGTTCAGGTGTGAATTTCATTGTATTTTCAGACTTCGAGAGTATACCGAGAGCTCTATGAAAGCTTCCGTACACAAGGCGGCGTCTGTCAGCCATACCCACCCTCTCTATTTCTGTTTGGTTTAGTAATCAATGAGATAGTGAAACAAACGCTAGAAGGACTTCAGAACTGCAGTGTTCAAATAGCCTCTGACGAAAACCTAGAATATACAGACGACACCGTTCTCGTCTTCGAAGAGAAGGAGGAATGAAGTAGCCGGTATAAAACTGGCAAACATGGATACCCCACGATAACTTAGTGGGCTGCAGAGACCAGCAAGCCGTCAAATTTAGGTTATTTCCAGCCTAATCGCAACCTGAATAATCTAGTACAGCTCCTCAAGTGGCTGCAGTTCTAACACTGAATAACAACCACCACAGTTAGTAACAGTACAAAACTTTCGACCATTCCAGTGTCGACTCCAGCAGAGCTCCTTATTCCTCCCAAAGCCGTTTCTACTATTGAAATACAACCTCACGTCACTGACCAAATAATTCAAAACCAACAGAAAAGAAAATAATTAGAAGTATGCAATCCCCCAAATTGACTTGGACGGTACCTTGGTGGCACCCAATCGTCTGAATTTGTCAAATTCCAAATGGCAGCTTTTTTAGTCATCCAAGGGTGTGGCCAATTCCCCGTTATCTAGTAAATTTCACCAACTGCTTCAAAGAAGTCAGCAGCTTCAGCAAACATCGACTGCCTTCTGTGTTACGAAATGAATAAATCTGACCAAATGAGGGTCGCTAACAATGTTCAATACACAGTCCAGACATGGAGCACTGAACTCAAGCGTGGTGACTTACATCTTTATGTGGCAAGTTGCTGAGTCACAGATCCATCCCTTAGATTTTAGAGAACTGTGTTTTTGAGAGCTCGAACTGAAGAGATAAAACTGATGGTTTCAGCCAACTCGAGTACTAACAAAAAACGATGGACGCTAACTATACAAACGAACGCAGCCTAACCCAACCTGAGAAGGCGGCCTTCAACGCTTTTGATGCTTAGTTCGTCCAAAGGAGGCTTCTAACATCATCCACGCATTCAACCTAATACTGGTCTGAACTAGCATGGAATTCATATTCAACCAAGGGGAGACGGAAATTTGGATAACATATTCCACCCTAGTGCTTAAGAGGTATCCTGATGATAGGAACTTTAAGCCTATTCTGGGTGTTATCCGGAAGAATACTAAATGCGCTGAATTACGTTGTCATTCCATTAGGTGGAGGTATACTCAATTCTCATGTTTGGCGTGCGGCAGTGACTTTGGTGGCTGAGTTTCGTTTAATGTCTGCTTTTTCCACATAATGCCCATTTTGATGTGCTTTCAATAGCCCGAAATCTTCTGTCGCCGACTACCTGAAAAATCTGAAAGGCCGTTTCTCAGATTTTGAACACGTGACCAAAGCGGTCAGAACTATCCTGGAACCCGAAATCTCGCCAGCGGCAAGTCAGTTATCAGGTCGAGGCTGATTTGCTGATTGCTGAATTCCTCGGACGTTCATTAAAAATGACAAAAAGTTTACCCCATGCGATTGATACACCCTTCTGCCAACTTAAAAGAACATCAGGAATAATCATGACCATGTGGGTGTGACAATAACCACAAGAACTGTAGTGGGTACTATTCAGCAACAAGGGTTGTGTATTGTATTTTTTCAAAAACACGAGAGAATTAAAATCATCCTTAATTTCAAGTCTTATGGATGCCAGTTAAGAAGAAACCAAGAAATGAGTTTTGTGTCCCTTTATTATTTCTGCCTACCCATTTGAGTCGCTTCGAATAAACAAATAGTGCTCGATAAAATATCAGATGATATGCCCTTAAGGTCCCTATGTGACGACGGTGGCAGAAAAACACCAAAAAGGCCGTATGGTCTATGTTAAAACGAACTCACCAGTTCAGCTTTTTAGCTGATGAATACGGTCTAGCGTTATCTTGATGACATGTGATTTTAATTTTAATTTCCACAAAACCAAATAAAAATCGGTTCAGTGACGAAATTCTAGCTAATTTCTTGCTGTTAGTAGTGAACGTGCATGTACAGCGAGGAGGCTTTGGGAAAACCGGTCGTTCCTCACTCTGGTTGCTTTTGTTCCTGGTTCTGTACGGCGTAATATGGATGGGTGCAACGACTGCGCCAAAGTACTCATGGAGTTTTCGGTGGCACCGGTGTGTACACTTCACACCAAATACCATGCACTACTTTTGAGTGAACCGACTAAAACAGAAGGTGCAATAATATTCTCCTAACTCTCTCCAAGTCGTTGAAAACACGCTCGTTGGGTGATTTGATGGATTCGAAAGAAAGTTTATTGAACAGAACCTATCTGACGATCTTTACTAACATTACGAGTGAAGCACAACGCATTGAAGGACACCCTCAGGCTTCCGCACATCCGAAAATTTCCAACAAAATTTTTTGACAAAAATACTGATTTTTCAATATCCCATTTTTAGAAACCTTCTGCGATCAAACAGACAAGCTTAGAAATGGTATTAAGACTGAATTCGCTCACTAAGAGGCAGAAAATGCGCAGAAGCACTGAACGCGAAAGGTTCTGAGTCATTGTTGTAAGAATCACAAAGCTAAAACCCTTTATTGTAAGTGTAGACCCTAGAAAATAGTATTGTGTTATCCGACTGGTGCCCATTAAGTCAAAAGTGCAGCATCGAGTTCAAAATAAAATAATCGTTCGGCGGAGAATCCAGAGAATAGTTGGTTGCAGTCCATCTTTCTGTTTGAGATCAACGGAATTAATGCGCTTGCTCCGTGAAAGGGTGACGAAAAATGAGCTTTTTGCCACAAAGAAACGCTTTTCCGATGTTATTTTTGCGAATAAACAGCTGAAAGTATCCTGCCCAAACGTAAGTGTTGCCTCGTGACCTTGCACATAAAAGGCATCTTCCTTCAGGACGAATAAAAATCGATCGAAAGCAACCAAAGAAACAACGGTTATGTACCGCAACTGATGGATTCAATGGCAAACCCTGCACGTGGCACGGAACTTCGCAGAAAAGGAGATGGCAAGAGTTTTGAAACTGTTTCTAAGAAAATGCATCAACTAAGAAGGAAGTTATCTCAAACAAAACATTTGGGTACGCGTGGGTGGTTCAGAACACGGTGGACACCAGCAAAGTTGACCTTATGAGTAAAGCAAACAGGTAAATATAGAACTACGCTAGTGAATCAGCAGATGACAGAAAACCGACCAAACGGTACATCATGTCTACCATCATCTGAAGCTTACTAACTAAGTATGCTAAATGAAAAAAAGGGACAGCGTAAAAAATAAGGCTACGATGGTCACAATACCAGAATGTGGCCTTAACAATGCTTTCATAGATGGATGCTTGGGAGTTTTTGACACAATGCTTTCAGCTGCAATAGAAGGAAGAGTTACTGTAGTGGACATGGACATTTCAAGAGCTTATAGTGCCATGTCATACGCAATCCAAGCAGATAGTAAATTGTTGGTGTTGCTTATATAACCTAAGAAAGTCATCCAGGCACCAAAATGGTGCGCCCAAGAAATGTCCTCAAATTAGTTTCTTCCTTGCAATAGTGAACTTAAGTGCATAATTGGTTAAATAGACTTTTTCAAGTCAGGAGCAAAGTACAGACAAAGTATTTTATCGTCATCTGTTCATATCCAAAACACTTGGTCGAACAATCTGCAAAATTCTCGACAATCTCCAGTGCTTCTCTTTAAATTGCAAGGAGTAGGTTCATAGACTGTACATCTTGAAGCGAGACTTTGGACTGTAAAAATGCAATCCGCATGCCGAAAAACGGTGTGATGTTGTTTAGTTCGTGCAACATTGTTTGTGCTTGATCATCGGATATAGGAAAGACATCGTCTCCATACACCAGACATACAAGGTTCGCACTAGCAATGACTTGAACATCGGGCTTTTGAAAAATTCCTCGTGTTTCCATTCTTATTTAATCAGTGATCGAGAGAACAAGAACGGATATAGTGAACATCCTTGGCTGGACACCACTTTTTGTCGGGAAGCTTCGAAAGGGCTCACTATACATTTTTAGACTCTGAAGTATTTGAATCATCTTCATCGGCAGCAAGACATTACTGTCCCAGCAACCCAGGCCTTAGAAATTTATGCGTTGACCTCATCTGCTGCAATGCCGTAAGAACTAGCACAACGCTCCGCAAATTTCAGTGCCTCTCCCTGAATTGTATGCGGCGTGTTCAGTAACCGAATGCTAAGGAGCATTAACTTACGCTTTTGGGTACAAAGTACATAATAAAGAACGGGACGACCTTGACCAGTTCATCCAAAAATACCTGCGCCCTCTCCTCTTCTTCGAAGACGAGAACGATTGCGTCTTCATATTCTAGATCGACAAGGTTTTTGTCACAGGCCCTTTTCGCGCCGGTTTTTGGAGACCTTTTGGCGTTTCCCTCACGACTTCATTAACGACAAAGTTAAATAGGAATAGAGAAGGGCCACCCCTGACAGGCAGCGTTTTGTCTAAGGAAGCTTGCCGTATAATCTAGCACGTCTGAAAGCCCGAAAAAATAAATAGGTTGGAAGAACATATGCAGTTATAGACTTCCAAGACCGTAGGTGTTTTTACCTTTACCGCCCAGCGTTCTGTGTTGGCTCTGAACTCCGCACAAGTTAATTAAAATGATTTTCAGTCATTCCCGGCTTTCTGGGTCTCTCCCGTTTTCTTGGCTTTCCCTGTCCGCCAGACTTTATGGTTGGCTCACACGCTCACTTTCGCCTGACGTCTGATAATTCGTTACATCAGGTTATGTTTTGGAATGGCTGGTATGTTTCTTCGAGACATAAACAGTGCCGCCATTTGGTCTAATATCCAGTGCTTGAGTGCTTCTGATGGTGACGTCCCAGAGACAAAGTTTAGAGTGCTATGCAAAGAGTTGGTAATCCCATCAAAGTATGAGTTCACACCTGATGGCAGAGCAGGGAATGATTATAGAAGACGATTTTGATTCGTTCGTCTGACATCTGTATCTGTCAGTCTTTCAGTTTCAGAGGAATTTTTCTGCACCTTACCAGCCCCTAAAAAACTTAGCGAGAAGCAACGTCAAACAAGCGCGCGGATGTAATCCACGAATATGTCCCAAAACGACCAGCGGTCAATTATTGATCCAAAACATATGTAATTGATGGCAGTGTGTGGCTGGCATGCCGGTGAATGATACCATGTGGTTAGACGACTGCGGCTATTTTGGAAGTTAGTTCTGCATGAAGACAGCCTGAAATCAGCACAGAGCTAAAGAAACCGGTAACCACTGTTTGTACGTACCGAGTCAACTCCATGTCAACCTCTTAAATGAGTCTCAGATACGCCTAGCCTGTCCACTTGTGCATCCATATCTTTGGCAACCACTACGATATCTGGGGTTTCAGTTAGCCACAACAGGGTACTCAAGGTGTTGTAAAACCTGTCTTTGACGGCGTAGGAGCTACAGTCAGCTGGGGCATAAGCAGACAGGATAAACAAACATCGACCAAATTTCTGTTTGTAAGGTATATTCGCAGACGAGACTAAACAAACCACATAGATGCAAATATCAACAAGTATCCAGTCCGATAAGGATACTTTTACCTGGTGATTTAGAACAATATAGCTGTTGGACTTACTGCTTCAAAAGTCTCTGGATCGCCAGAGGTGCAAATCCGGAGGCCAATGGAGAGTACTGAGGCAATTAGTGCAACCACTGTGCTTGCATCTAGATTTTTCGTTTTTAAAACATATCAAAAACCAATACCAAGTGTAAGAGTAAGCCCAGCTTACTGTCCTGTTTGCTTCAGAATGCGGAGATTAAGGGCAGCCAGAAGGATTGTTCCGAAGATACCTGAGGACGTTAGAGTCATGTGACGCAAAGATTTTGCTTGCAAAATCAATGCAGGACAAACCTATTCATTAGCACTTACTGCTTGACTATCAAGCAAAATTCAATGGGTGGAAGGAGGGNAGAAGGATTGTTCCGAAGATACCTGAGGACGTTAGAGTCATGTGACGCAAAGATTTTGCTTGCAAAATCAATGCAGGACAAACCTATTCATTAGCACTTACTGCTTGACTATCAAGCAAAATTCAATGGGTTGGAAGGAGGGGAATAAAAGTTAAGTGAAAGAGGAAGAAAAGAGGCGTCAGCAGCAGTAGGTTTCTGCTTACATACCCTACCGTATGCAGCAAGTAAACCAACCTAGTTGATGGCACCACGCAACGGTCGATGTTACATGAGTTTATTATTAGACGTGGGTATCATGGTTTTACGTGGACTTGGATACTGTCAGAGCATCCACACCCAGAGAGGAAGGTGATTAAGTTCCTAAAACGAAGCCTTTGGATTAAAGCCTGACGCAAGACAGCGGTAATTGGCTGAAAAGGCCAATTCATTGCCATTTCTATAGAACAAGTTACCACCTTTTCCAACCACAGACATGGTGGAGTAGAAGATTTTGTTCGTCATACCTATAGCCGTTGACAAACTTGCTATGAGAGATTCTGTGAGTATGGCAGGTACATCTCATAGTACAGCTCACTGGGTCACTGAGGTGCGCAAACTGTCACACCACTGTAAGGTCAAGTCTATTCGTCTCTCTTATCACCTTTATATTTCATCACTTGAAAGAATAATCTAAATTTCAATAATCAACAAGGTTTCAGTAAGGACAACTCACGTTTGAATGACCACCTGCTGGCCCTGGAACATCGTAGTAGTCTAATGTGAGGGGCCTTGAACAGATGTCATTTATGTTGACCTTAGGCTAGACTTAGATATGTAGCCACACAACCGCTAGGCAAACTAGCACCAAAGGTTTACTTATTCTTCAGATTAAAGGACTTTCTG
>NW_008752125.1:71512-73393 GCF_000715545.1 Opisthorchis viverrini
GCTGCCGAGATCATAACGAATAGCGACATCACCACAAACTGCTGGAAGATTGCGGCCGGCTAACCAAATCACACGAAAGGCTGCTATGTATTTTACCAAATGGCAGAGCAAGTAGGGCATCTTGGACTATTACATATATGTATATACAGCAATATCTAATTCCCGAAAAAGAGCAAAAATAGAGATGCAGTGGGGACTGAGAACTTTGTGATTGTCGTTTACTCATGGACAGTGCCAGGTGAGGTCGTCGACTAACAGAGCATAAACATTGGCAGGGTATGCTGACACACAAAAAATCTTGGCGAAATATGACCCTCCGGAATTTACCGTTGTCTGACGCAACGAAAAAAGACTGAAAAATTCAAGGTCGAAATCTGAAAATAATTTAAGTTTGTGAGTGTTTCAAACTGGACACTCCATCGAATTCACTGACTCAGTACTGAAAGCCAAAAAACAGTAGCATAATACGAGTATTTCAAGATTCTCAATAATACGTGAGAAAGAGGCCTACATGCTACGTTCACCCAAGCCACAAATTCTGCTTAGTATATGACGTACAACTGAGCATAATTTCATTTTACTGACAAAGATGTGAGATTCACAGTCAATGTGTTCATCCACACAATAGCAAAGAAACAAGCATCATCTGCTGAACTGTACTCACTCTTTCTCTCTTTTCTTCAGCCCTTCTCAGTTTCTCCTCAATCATTTCAGTAGTCAGAATCGGAGGATTAGGTATGGGAGCTAGCCTCTGGAATCATCTGGAGTAACCACAAGATACAACATACAGCTGGTCTTCTCTGTTCGGCTTTTTCGGATGTACTACTTGGTTCATGATAATCTCCAGAAGTGGCACAGCTGTCGGGTTTAATGTCGAAGACAACGTAAGTTTTTCCATCCGTTTCTAGGTTCTCTAGGTTCTCCTCTTTGTCTTGTGTGTGATTGTTTTCGGCTACTTTGGCACTATTTCTGGACACAATACAACCCATATCTCCTCCACGTTTTGCACAGATCACAAAAACCCTAACTGACGGACTCACGCCTACTCTAAAAAACTTTATATTACCGCAATAATTGACACAATAGCAAGATGATTCGTTTAAACAATCAGCTCGTGAATTTTGAGGCCCGCAGCTCGTAAATTCAGTTCAACTCGAAGTTGGTGCGGAATTCCAGGTAAACCAGCCGTAAACGTCAAAAAGTTTGTTTCCACCAACTGATTGTGCTGGGCGAGCGGTCACTGCCTAAACGGTATTTTTAAAGGTGTGCGAGAATAGGAAGCCGAGAGATCCGGATACTGGATTGAGGAACTGCACAGATTAAGTGTAAATAGTGTGAAAAGCTGCTCGTTGCCAACCGTGGACTTCGAGGAGATATTATTCAATACCCCATGATGTAGGTGGTAAACAAATTGATTCCGTTTTTCCGTCGTGCTAATTTCTGCCATTTGTTGAATTTTTCACTTTAACACATCATCCGTCAGCTTGAATCTGTTAGTTTGTACTAAGTCAATGAGGTGCACCCAAGCTCAATTATGACCCAAATCGATACAGGCTGCTCTCTGCAGCCATCGGTGGACCAAAACAGATGTGGGCGAAATGGGTGTCCGTCGAAAGTTAGATGTAGTATGCAATGTCACGCTTGCAGGGCCTCTGGCACTTACAATGCGCCGGTTTACGGGACGACCAGGTAAGCCAACAAGCTAACTCTCCTCACCCGTTAGTCTGCGTCAGCCACCTCTACCTTAAGGGTGAAATACACTCCGTAACTTAAAAGAGATCTATCGGAAAACGAACTAGGCCTCAAAGAGACACTTTTCCGGTCAAACCGCTCCAAAACACCCAAGGATCCAGAAAGGCGAAAGCTTGCAGCAAACCTTTG
>NW_008752125.1:76436-139654 GCF_000715545.1 Opisthorchis viverrini
GTATATGAGACTCGCGAATGACCGCTGCAAGCGCGAGCGAAATCAGAAGAGAGAGTCGAAGCACGTGACCACGCTTGTATTATGTGAAATTGTACAAGGGCGCATTTTTTGTAGTTTCTCGTATTCAAACAAAAAACGATTATGCAATTGATGAAATATCTAGTGTTATAATGGAAGTAAAATAAAGGTACAAAAACGCCACAATAGCTGCGTGGAATGACCTTTCTCCGACGGTTGTCCACGCTCCTTCCAGAACCCAGTTTAAAGCACTCTTAGACACTTATTTATGCGAATCCTCACGCTGGCAAGCATACTGCCGCGCGCTGAGAACACAAAGAGCAGTGCTACACCCTTATTTCACTTGTGCCTTTCAGGTGAACGACAGCCACTGACCGATCCGGGAAACTTGGGCAAAAGCCTCGATCCTGTGTATCAATCCGTGAATCCGTGAATCCGTGAGCTAATTCGGAAAGACCAGTGTGAATGTTCCGCTTCAACCGGGACATTCGACCCAGAACTGGTGCTTATTTCTAAAGCTTTGGGGAACACAAACACGAGGATCACAGTGACCTTGTCGAAAGCTGATAATGAACTTCCTTTCCTGAACGAGTACCTTGCGCTATCCAACCCGGGTCAGCTGGCTGCAAAGGGCATTCAGCATTCTGATGTGGCCATAAAGACCGCCAAGATGTCAAGGTGGACAGGACCATGAGGGAGAGTAGGTTGATCATTTAAGGGTTGTTTTTAGAGCCCAATCACGAATCACTTCAAGCAGACTGGTTACGCTAAAATGGAAGCCAGCGAACATTTGGACTTCTAGCAAACATACACTCATTTGCAAAATAATCTGGTTTTTTGAGAGACTCACCTGAAACCCAGCTGAATCTCTGGTTCGTGATGTTTCCAGGCAACTGAATGTGCTGCACCAGGCCGCTTCATGTTTCAGTCGCTACGATATTAAAGATATCGTGATAGATGAATATCTTTGTAATGTAATGGTGCAGCACATTCAGTTACCTGAACACATCACAAACGAAAGATTCAACTGGGTTTTCGGCGAGTCTCTCGAAAAATTAAACTAGTAATTAATGTAATGTATATTCGCTAATTTCGTGCAATTTGGTTTCAAGTAGAACATAAGGTTGACAGAAACCTGAGGACTGCGTCTACCTGATGAGCTCAAAAAAGGGCGAAACCAGTCGTGGGCTGTCGACGGGTTTTCAGCAACCCTATGAGTGGTACATTACAAAGATATACTTGGGCTTCTAGTTACTCCTTCCTTCCACCTGTCTTACAGGTCTTACAGCTGATTGTGAATACTCAAAATGCACACCCAAATACCAGCCGTATGTCTGAGGATCGCTGGCCACAGCGGTTCCAAGAGAGGTGCGAAAAGCCTTCCGCTCTGTGCCACTTCAGCTTACCCCAAACTTATTGCCTCTTGTGATCCTTAAAGCACGCCGACGCAACCTGCCGCGACTCCATATTGCAGTTACTATTCAACCACTGCAGACTCCTCTACTACCAAAGGCAACGATGCCCGGGACGAGGCAATCCTCACGTGGACGTAGCGTCCAAATTATGTAGAGCTATCATCGCTTATTCCCGCAAGGGACAATGAAGGCGAAGCAGTGAACTCCACACCCACGTAACAAATTCCGAGCTGAACTGAGTCAGGCATGTGGAGACAAGCAGCGAAGAAATCAACCACATGCGTTGACCGAGAGTTCGGAAAGTACTGCGAGAACCCTAAAACCATTGAGAATGTGGGGTGGTCAATTTTTAGCTCCACTCCGTCAAAAGTGGCCTGCTTGATGGTGGACATGGTCATCGTCCAGAACCCCGACAACCAAAGCCCCTAAACTGGAAACACCGTACCCGAAGATTTTTCGTATATCCAATTGGCCATGCTGGTCGCGGGTAACTCGGGAATCCACACAAACCCAAAAAAGGCGACTACAGTCAAGCAAACCGCATAAGCTTCGATAAATCAGAAATCTGTTGCCTGGCTTCAGGGTACGGTACTCTGCGAAAACGAGCTTCAGGGGAGCACCAGCTAAAGGAACACTATTTGGTGCTGCTACATAGATAGAGCATCAGTCATGTTCATCACACCAACACTCAGGGCCTCACAGAGAGATCCTTTTGATCAAACCGCACAAAAATCACCAGGAAACTTAAAGATGCATGTTTGCCCTAAATCTTTGAAATCTGGTCGCCCAAAAATTTGGTGCCGAATGAGCCATAAGTTTCAGTGGTCGAACTTTTCGTCTTTGGTGGGGAAAAACTTCGTCCCCCAAAGATAAAATTCCCACGCAAATCGGGCTCCCATGGGGCGAAAAACTTGGAAATAAAAGCAGCTCTGAGAACCATCAAGACGTAAAGCGGACAAGTATGCCACAGAATTCCATTTAGATCCTTGGACTCAACGCATGCGTGCAGCCATTAAATCTGCCTAAACCACCCATTTTATCCTACCGGCCGCCAGCCAGCCGTACCAAATTCTTATAGGCTTGCCAACATATGGGCTGAATGTGCAAAATGTAGTTAACTTGGTTCAGTAGGAGCCTCGGGCGACGTTGTTAAATGGGCGAATTCCGGCTCACATAACCATTCCCGCAAACTATATCTAAAATAAGCACTTTGAATGTATCCACAAAAATCTATGCGAACGCAAACACAACACAACTTTCACTTCCCTTGAGACAAAGTGTAAATATGCGTACCATCTCTTGAAAAAAGCAAGCCATAATAATGTTCCGTTCTGAATCCGGCCCTAGCACTTTCTCTCCTATTTCCCCATCGTGCGAAAATTGTAAACCGAGACATCTGCGTGTTCTGCTTGCACATTTTGTTACCACTGAGCATCTTCTTCCTTTTCGTATATTTTTGTTCGATTAGTAGTCATTATACGTTTTAGATGCTGAGGACATAGGGACACTCGCTGGACAGGCTAACACTCAGGCGCAAACTAAAAATCTCTTACGGTAGACACACCTGTTTCGTGTATATCGTTGACAACAAACTTTGTTTAACATTCCCTTACAGAATTTCCACTACTCATTTGAGTCAAGCGGTAACAGACCCAGTGTTACTAATCAAGAAACCGATCAAGCTGCGACGCATCTTTTGCATATCCGATCACGGCTGCAGGCACGGATGATTTTTGTCCGTCAGCGATCACTAGTGTAGGAATAGCCCCCCATCGACCAATTCAAATACATTGTTTTCTTGTCAACATCTGGAACCAAGCAGGTCAATGAGTGATTGCCAAAAACAGGAACGTTGTAATCGTGATCAGGACTCACCGCACAAATCACATTGGGTTCAGTGCATCCATTTCTTTTGTTAATGCAGTTGTGAAATTTGTACCGATGTTGTTTACGATATTAGTGTATGCATGATTTTAATAAGGTTTCCTAGAATTCTGCCAGTAAGAAGAACTATCCACAATTATTTCCAAATTTGTATGAACGATCTGCCAGTACTCACTCATGAATTTTCCGCGGACTTTTCTTGTAGGTGTAGTTCAGGGGAACTAGCTGCCGGAAATTGCTTTTGACCAGGTAGGAAGCTCTTTTCTCAGAAGCAACAAGTTTATCAGGGATCACTTGGATCATTGGATCAATCTCCAGCAGCTTTGGAATTATGTGGTGCTGGAGCAGGTGTCTGAAGCCATTGGGTACGGCAGCTGTACACTAATAATAGTACGAACAGGTCATGTTATCCGAGAGGAATATTCCTGTAGCTTTAGCGTCAGTATACTGGCTAAGATGATTACCTTAGCCTTAGGTTTGACACGATAATGTGTAACTGTGACTTATATCTGACACGGTACGTGGGAGTGCCAAACTTCACTGTTCAGATATATACAGTTAACAGACTTAAATGCCAATTACTCCGGTATAAAAAACAGGACTCAAAGCCTGCAAGCGCTCCGTATTTTCCCACGGCCATTGTTGCAAATGATGTAGATGGGATACAGATCCGGATTTGGCGCTCCTGCATTATGTTGCAGCGCATATTTCTGAGTGTTACTATTCTGGAAAGTGTTGTGCAGTCACGTTCGAACCTGTAGTTTACTTCGTGGATAGCCCCATGGGGAAGGAGTTCCTTGGTAGGGATGACCCATTTTAACCATCTCCTATCCCAGTTTACCAATATTGCACCAAAAGTTCCGGAAACTTCCTTCTAGTCACAGGCAGCCGAACAAGATTGCAGCCACAATGATGTCACCGCGCCAAAACATCGGTATATGGTTTAGGTCACCCAGTGCTGAAACCCGGTTCATCTAAGGTGCGCGGTGCTGAAGCCCGATGTTCTTTCATTTTCGTTGTCGCAGATGAATTGGAAACAAGCTAGGAATTAATTACCTTAGTTGTTGAGTGTTTCACAATTACATTCTCTCACACATTTTCCTCTAAAAAACTGCCTCTAACTTCTGCTGTCATTATTTGCAGTAAGAGATTACGGCAGTTATATTTCGTTTGAATACACACTGTTACGACTGAGAGTTTTAGTAGGACAATTTCTCAAAAACAGCTTTTACTTTTAGACTTATTTTCATGCCGTTCTCAGCAATGTATGCCCGCTTGAATCCTTCCAAGCAGTGATTGACCAGTTATGTGGGGTCGAACCGCCAGTAATTAATACCTTCCGATTACTTGCGAGTAGCCTGAATTTTTAGCAGAATTGAAAGTACATCGATTTCACGTAAAATTCGGTACTCCGTATGGGCTTCGTCTAGCTGGATATCGGTCCAACCATACATTCAAAATGCGTCGGGAATCGTGCTCCACTCTTGTCCAAAAGGCCATACTACTCATACCGAGAGACGAGTAGCAAAAATGTACGATGATTTTTCTTCCGGTTATGGAGATGTTACATGACCGAACCAGAAAAGCTTCGGTAAACTTACGGAATTCTTGTAAAAAGGTGTTGCACCATGTGTTGTATCATTATAGCATTCCATTTTAAAGGTTCCAGAAGTTTGCCCCATGGAAATGTTCCAAGTGAGCCAGTGACTAATGTTCACAGTAGCATATGGGATGAAGAAGCTCCATTTTTATCCGAGTTTTTTTAGCGGTTTCCTTGTGGGTGGTCCAGCGTTTTCCTTTTCACCTGAGCCGAATTTGGAGATTCGCGCAAAGTATCATGAAATAGCGGGCCTATATACCGTTCATCAGTCCAGGTTACACATAACCGGTGATTTATGCATTTTTGCTGAACAAAAGTAAGAACAGAAGACAAGACGACCTGTCGTAAAGGATGCAATAAATAGACTGCTATAAAATAGCGAAGACAATGTTGATAATTGCGACCCGATAATTATTGAGTTATCTTGAATTGCTTCTTCTTGTCTTTTAGCATCGTTACCTTCATCTGTGAACTGTTCCATCCGTAAACTGTCCCAACCAGGGGTGTTGTGTGCGTATGAAAAGCTAAGTTAGTGGGCAAATCAAGTCATGTGACATGCAATATCGAGTCTCCTTCCGGGGAGTACGTCTTTGACTCAAGAAACCGGATAATATCTCCCCTTCGGTTCTAGGAAGTTTTATGTGCCTGAGAGGAATTTTTATTAGATTATCCTACGTAGCTTCAAGACGTCTTCTCGACCAGGATGCTTCCTCGAAGGGATTAGCTCCTGAAAGACCACTTTACTTGGTATTTTGCTCAAGCAACTAATGGATGAGGGGAAATGAACAAAAGGCTGAATCCGGAGAGTTCAGAATAACAGTCGACAAAGCGGGTGGACACAGATTTCTAAAATAAGGTGGGCTGAAGCTTTCCCCAACAAGATTTAATGCAGCTCTCCTTTCGAGAGAACAAGCAAGAACATAAAATATCTCCGTCGATCGCACACTTTTGGCACCACGAAATTTCCCGTATTACAGGGTCCCTTAGTTCAGCTGTGGCACCCATTCGGTGCCTAACTGCAATGTCATCAGAGGGAAGCACGAGGGCTGGGGGAAAAAGACCCAGAGAGAGAGAGAGAGAGAGAATTTTTTCTGGCTATTTAAATGGCTGATTTACTCCTTTATGGGAAGCAGTGCAATCCAAATGCTTTACGTCACTGGCTTGTACTCACTAGCTGACCGACGCTTCTGACGTCTTTCAACGGTCATTAACATAACCGCTGTGATATTCCGCAACAGGTGCGTTTTTATGGATGGTCATGTTCCGGCGGAGCCGAAAAATTAGCTTGTACGGCAGTGAAGCATTGGTGCTGAACACTGATGTCATGCTGTCGATGATGATGATGATGGTGATGATGATGATGATGATGATGATGGTGATGATGATGAAAAATTAGCCCGGAGTACGTGTGCAGAGCCATTTCTTGAAGCTAGACGCCGCTGCTAGACCGATTGGAAATCTTGTCCTTGTTTTTTAGTAAATAAGAATACTTTCATGATAGATTGTGTTGTTTTGTGTTAAATATTTGAGTTCTCCATGGATCAGACAAACAGTTCATCGGTCGATACAACGTCCCTGATGATTATTTGCTGCATTGGGACGAAAACTACATTGCGGATTTTCATATTGGTCAGTGTTGTCAAGGTTCTAGTCAGGAGAGAGATATGCTGTTTTCTTGAAATTAAATCTAATATGGCAATTTGAGTTGTGAGGTATCGTTGAGAAAACCATGATTCAGGACCGTTTGGAGTTAGGGAATTACCAAACTTCCACTTAAGCAACAAGATCACCATATAGGTACTTCAGCGTTTTGGAACAAAGTTGAAGAAACTTTCAGTGATTAGTCTCTATTCCAAGGATAAAGAGATTGACCGGATTGCCTTTATTCTGCACTTGGTTGCATGTAGGTGCCCTATTTCTTACTGCCCCGCAGTATGTGTGTTTCTTCGACTCAGGTGCATTGCAAGCATCAAATCTTTTGTTGAATATCAACTTTCTATTTAAACAGTATCTCCTCCGACTGATATGATGGTTAGATGGGGTCCAAAACTTAAGTGCTATAGCTCTGGTTCCCTTTTGGTGTGCCAGGTTTATTAAACTACAGGTAAAACTGAGGGCTGAAGTAATCCAGACAGACATTCGCTGTTCAGCTGAATTAATAGCTCTTTGACCAGGTACCCCCTTCCGTTGACCCAGTGTTATACCAAATGTAACGTCCGCACATCTGTTTCCCTGACACATTTAGTCACTTGTTTGGGCTAACACCATGTGTCAAACTGCACTGCGCATGTTGTTCAATCCTCAATGTCCTGAATCAAAAGCCGCATAAGCCAAAACCGTCAACTTCTCCTTAAATCAAAGAAGGATCACATCCCAACACATTACGTTGGGCGGTAAATTGGAAAGATGCGAAGTCGGGTATAAATCGCTCAAAGCAACAAAGGGCACCAGTTAGGCAGAGGATCACTGGGCAAGTAAAATTCTGTGCGTATAATGAAGAGTTGTCTATAGAACAGAATGATAGCATATGTACCAGTGGGTTTGATTTGCGCGCGCCGCTCAACCGTACTCATTTTTCACAGTCATTAGTGGCTTGGTTGTCTTGAAGAAACAGAAATACTGGAACGAAAGATAGCATGCTTGTTCTGAACACGTGCTATCTAAACTGCCTGCGGATGTTGTGGACTGTGAATACTCACCAAAACAAAACTGTGTTACAGTGCCTAGCGCCTGCATCATTTCGTTGGTTTCTCAGGCTGAGTGACCTGTTAGTTTGTTTTGTTTTTGCGTTTGTCCCAAGAATTTGCCAAGTGCACCGAGAAAGAATCGTTTTCGTGCACTTTTGCGTTATCTGGAGCTGAAGTTGACCCTTCGACCGATTGTGTTATGCTGAAGAATAAACTGCACACCATAAATCGTACTGCTTACTGATCTTCACACCATAATTCACGCAGAGTAGACAAGCGTGCAATTTGTGGCGATCTAATATCCGTTCAGGCTGGTAAGAGCACCGACATTTTTGACGATTAGTAGCTACCTCAGGGCAACAAGACAATGAACATGAATACTTTGAACTAGGATGAATCTTTAGGCGAGTAAAGCCCTGTGATATTGTAGTACAGCACTCTAACTAGTCGGGTTCGATAATACCGTTATTTCTAAAGAACAGCCTTTGCGACCTTTACAGGACTGCACCTACTTGGATTGAATGCTTCAAGAATGGATCTGTCTCAGAAATATTTACACATTAAGAAACAGAGTGCTGTCCTCTACCAGGAGTGTTTTGTAACCCATTTTCTTTTCTCATTTCAAGAGAGCGAAAGCTGAAGCAGTTGGTCACTCTGTAGGTGATATGACAAATGAATGATGGAGAATGTTTTTGGCAGGGAAATATATGCTCAGAATGACAATAACCGACCCTGAGAAAATAACATTAGCGTCCAGATAGTGGATAAGGAGATCATCTATGAAAGACTAACAATGGGCAAAGTCTGACACTCAAAAAACTGTGGACGCTTTCATCCGAAATACACATGACATAGGCAATGTCTTGTTTTTGTAAATATGAAGCTTCCCCCATTCGTTAGGTGGCGAAAGACCCTAATGAGCCTCCGTTTGTAATCAGCAGAAACGACCAACCGCGGACAAGTAAACGGTTAAGTTCTTTATTCTTGTAACTGGTTATTCACTTGTGATATGTGCTCAATCATGCGCTCAATCATCACCACAGGCTTCAATAATCACCCACCAGACCATGTTTAGCATCACTTAACGTCCACTATAGTATTTGGTGAGAGTCAATGGACTTTATTCAAAAGTTTAGAGGATTTTTATTATATGCGCCCAATTGATTCGCTCATATTAAGTTCTACTCGTGTTGCATGTATTGGTAAAACTGCGTGGAACAGTCCCATTTCACAATCCATGTATTCTGTCTGCGCTGTCAAAAACAGAAGGCTATGACGTGAATCAGTTAGTCGACTGAAGGCGCTGATGTCCTCGTGTGTTTTTCTGTACACAGATATAACAGTTAGTAAAGAGCTAGGACACAAACTGCAGAACTGTTCGTGAACACCGACGGTATACGACACAGTAGAACTGGGGCCTAGTCATGCTTTTCGCTTCATTGTCCTCTGATACGATCTTATCACTACCCTGAGCCCAGACCCCTTCTTCCACTAATGTGTGACCGTAGTCCCCCTTGTGAAGAAACCTGATCTGATTCATACACCCAAAAAACGCCCAATAAGTACGCCAAGAAGTGGAAGGAACATCCATCCAATCGAGATTTCATCTTGTGAGTGAAGTCAATCTGTGATGAAAGGTCTAGAAACAAGGTATAGATCTTTTATGCATACTGAAAGCTATCAGTAGTGCGTATCTCACGTATCTCCAGGCTTGCTCTAACTTGCGGTAGTAGCAGAAGTAGTAGTTGAGGACAGTCTCATCAGTAGTATGATTGACTGTCTCCAAATCTCCTGAAACTCCCGGCAAAATATAACTAGCTATAAGGAGGAATAATCCGCAAGAGGAGTGAATCCTTCCTCTGAGGAGTTGCCACTCGGTCAGATGGTGAACACGTGAACGCGCGGTGCGAAATCAGGAATCGAATGATGAGTTTCGCTATATCCTGTCTGTCCTAAATTAATGACACTACTGACCGGCCCACTAGCCCGGAAGTCACGTGTTCGGATCTATCCATGGATTTCCTAGGTGCCTACTGCTGATAATGAACGAAACATATCTACAGTCCCTCTTGGAATTTCTGTATAAAACGGTATTCCACTTTTCGCTTGAAATTGTAGCAAGCGCTGTTTCAGCTCATGGATCATTGAAATGGTCTTTGAACTAGCACTTTAAGAAACTGCCTCCCAGATCTTCACTCAAGCAATTACAGTAAACTACCGAAATGCTAGATAGCGTGACTACTAGGAAACATGTACTTGAGGGTGTTGGGTGTTTGTGGTGAGTACTTTTGATTGTTTGTGACAGACGATGGTGTTACTTATGTGGAGAGCAAAGAGCACCCAGAGCATTTAACGAAACTTGAAGACGAAGTGGATCCCTTACCAGGAATTCTCATCAACCGGTGAGTAGCGCAGTCGCTTACTTAACCCTCTCTAATGTCCCACTTTCGTTACTGAGAATCCTATGCAATAATTTTCAGCAGTCTGCGGTACAACCACTTGCGTCCTGAATACTGAAGTGTTCTTTCTGCTCCCTTCCACGGTAAAATTACGCGTTTCAAGTTGCAGTGCCTTAAGTGTGTGGCTTTAATTTTAATTTCATAGGTGCATCCTATTACAAATAAAGCTGTAGAAATATTGCAAGCGAAAATGCTTTCAGGAACAGAACAGTTTAGGCAGGTTCTGAAGGTACTTTGTGTTCACAGGGGAGCTGTGGTGAACTCGTAATTGTTTGGGCTAGATGGCCAGAATGTATAGAGGTTTAGATCAGGAAGCATAAGTTAATCGTGTGAAGAAACTGCCTTATGACCCGTCCTAACTCCCAAATAAGGACAACAAAATCCCAGCAATGTGAGCTACGCAGCTCCAGGAAATGGCTCTTAGAGACGTCAGACGAGCCATTCTGCCCACTCTAGCGTCAAGACCTTCAGTTTTCCAGACATAATCAAGTGTGAGGCAGTGTCAACCCCTCGTCTTGCATGTCAAATGTCCCGGAATTCAAGTCCCGGCATGACCAAGCACATGTGCCGCTAATAAGCTCAACTAAGGAGGAAATTCACTTTCAGCGCTTACACTCCTTGGTGCACCAGAACAAGAGGAGACTATTGAAAAGTGATTATGTCAGCCCGAATTTCCATACCATAGATAAAACAAAGCAAAGGTTGATAAAGATAACCATCTTTAGCAGTCATATTTAGTTCACATGGTTAGTCATCTTAAGAGTCGCCACAAAAGCGGCCGGCCCCTGNGATGATGATGATGATGATGATGATAGAAAATTAGCTTGGATTAGGTGTGCAGTGCCATTTCTTGAAACTAGACGCTGCTGCTAATCCGACTGGAAATCTTGTCCTTGTTTTTTAGTAGATAAGCATACTTTCATGATAAATTGTGTGGTTTTGTGTTAAATATTTGAGTTTTCCATGAATCAGACAAGACAGTTCATCGGTCGGTACAACTTCTCTGATGATTATTTGCTGCATTGGGACGAAAACTACACTACGGATTTTCATATTGGTCAGTGTTGTCAAGGTTCTAGTCAAGAGAAAGATACTGCTGTTTTCTTGAAATTAAATTTAATATGACAATTTGAGTTGTGAGTTGTCGTTGAGAAAACCATGATTCAAGACCGTTTGGAGCCATGGAATTACCAAACTTCCACTTGAGCAACAAGATCCCCATATAGGTACTTCAGCGTTTTGGAACAAAGTTGAAGAAACTTTCAGTGATTAGTCTCTATTCCAAGGATAAAGAGATTGACCGGGTTGCCTTTATTCTGCACTTGGTTGCCCTATTTCTTACTGCCCCGCAGTATGTGTGTTTCTTCGACTCAGGTGCATTACAACCATCAAATCTTTTGTTTAAACACAAAACTTGAATACCAACTTTCTATGTAAACAGTATCTCCTCCGACTGATATGATGGTTAGATGCGGTCCTAAACTTAAGTGATATAGCTCTGGTTCCCTTTTGGTGTGCCAGGTTTATTAAACTACAGGTAAAAATGAGGGCTGAAGTAATCCAGACAGACATTCGCTGTTCAGCTGAATTAAGAGCTCTTTGACCAGGTACCCCCTTCCGTTGACCCAGTGTTATACCAAATGTAACGTCTGCACATCTGTTTCCCGGGCATAGTTAGTCACTTGTTCGGGCTAACACCATGTGTCAAACTGCACTGCGCATGTTGTTCAATCCTCAATGTCCTGAATCAAAAGCCGCATAAGCCAAAACCGTCAACTTCTCCTTAAATCAAAGAAGGATCACATCCCAACACATTACGTTGGGCGGTAAATTGGAAAGATGCGAAGTCGGGTATAAATCGCTCAAAGCAACAAAGGGCACCAGTTAGGCAGAGGATCACTGGGCAAGTAAAATTCTGTGCGTATAATGAAGAGTTGTCTATAGAACAGAATGATAGCATATGTACCAGTGGGTTTGATTTGCGCGCGCCGCTCAACCGTACTCATTTTTCACAGTCATTAGTGGCTTGGTTGTCTTGAAGAAACAGAAATACTGGAACGAAAGATAGCATGCTTGTTCTGAACACGTGCTATCTAAACTGCCTGCGGATGTTGTGGACTGTGAATACTCACCAAAACAAAACTGTGTTACAGTGCCTAGCGCCTGCATCATTTCGTTGGTTTCTCAGGCTGAGTGACCTGTTAGTTTGTTTTGTTTTTGCGTTTGTCCCAAGAATTTGCCAAGTGCACCGAGAAAGAATCGTTTTCGTGCACTTTTGCGTTATCTGGAGCTGAAGTTGACCCTTCGACCGATTGTGTTATGCTGAAGAATAAACTGCACACCATAAATCGTACTGCTTACTGATCTTCACACCATAATTCACGCAGAGTAGACAAGCGTGCAATTTGTGGCGATCTAATATCCGTTCAGGCTGGTAAGAGCACCGACATTTTTGACGATTAGTAGCTACCTCAGGGCAACAAGACAATGAACATGAATACTTTGAACTAGGATGAATCTTTAGGCGAGTAAAGCCCTGTGATATTGTAGTACAGCACTCTAACTAGTCGGGTTCGATAATACCGTTATTTCTAAAGAACAGCCTTTGCGACCTTTACAGGACTGCACCTACTTGGATTGAATGCTTCAAGAATGGATCTGTCTCAGAAATATTTACACATTAAGAAACAGAGTGCTGTCCTCTACCAGGAGTGTTTTGTAACCCATTTTCTTTTCTCATTTCAAGAGAGCGAAAGCTGAAGCAGTTGGTCACTCTGTAGGTGATATGACAAATGAATGATGGAGAATGTTTTTGGCAGGGAAATATATGCTCAGAATGACACTAACCGACCCTGAGAAAATAACATTAGCGTCCAGATAGTGGATAAGGAGATCATCTATGAAAGACTAACAATGGGCAAAGTCTGACACTCAAAAAACTGTGGACGCTTTCATCCGAAATACACATGACATAGGCAATGTCTTGTTTTTGTAAATATGAAGCTTCCCCCATTCGTTAGGTGGCGAAAGACCCTAATGAGCCTCCGTTTGTAATCAGCAGAAACGACCAACCGCGGACAAGTAAACGGTTAAGTTCTTTATTCTTGTAACTGGTTATTCACTTGTGATATGTGCTCAATCATGCGCTCAATCATCACCACAGGCTTCAATAATCACCCACCAGACCATGTTTAGCATCACTTAACGTCCACTATAGTATTTGGTGAGAGTCAATGGACTTTATTCAAAAGTTTAGAGGATTTTTATTATATGCGCCCAATTGATTCGCTCATATTAAGTTCTACTCGTGTTGCATGTATTGGTAAAACTGCGTGGAACAGTCCCATTTCACAATCCATGTATTCTGTCTGCGCTGTCAAAAACAGAAGGCTATGACGTGAATCAGTTAGTCGACTGAAGGCGCTGATGTCCTCGTGTGTTTTTCTGTACACAGATATAACAGTTAGTAAAGAGCTAGGACACAAACTGCAGAACTGTTCGTGAACACCGACGGTATACGACACAGTAGAACTGGGGCCTAGTCATGCTTTTCGCTTCATTGTCCTCTGATACGATCTTATCACTACCCTGAGCCCAGACCCCTTCTTCCACTAATGTGTGACCGTAGTCCCCCTTGTGAAGAAACCTGATCTGATTCATACACCCAAAAAACGCCCAATAAGTACGCCAAGAAGTGGAAGGAACATCCATCCAATCGAGATTTCATCTTGTGAGTGAAGTCAATCTGTGATGAAAGGTCTAGAAACAAGGTATAGATCTTTTATGCATACTGAAAGCTATCAGTAGTGCGTATCTCACGTATCTCCAGGCTTGCTCTAACTTGCGGTAGTAGCAGAAGTAGTAGTTGAGGACAGTCTCATCAGTAGTATGATTGACTGTCTCCAAATCTCCTGAAACTCCCGGCAAAATATAACTAGCTATAAGGAGGAATAATCCGCAAGAGGAGTGAATCCTTCCTCTGAGGAGTTGCCACTCGGTCAGATGGTGAACACGTGAACGCGCGGTGCGAAATCAGGAATCGAATGATGAGTTTCGCTATATCCTGTCTGTCCTAAATTAATGACACTACTGACCGGCCCACTAGCCCGGAAGTCACGTGTTCGGATCTATCCATGGATTTCCTAGGTGCCTACTGCTGATAATGAACGAAACATATCTACAGTCCCTCTTGGAATTTCTGTATAAAACGGTATTCCACTTTTCGCTTGAAATTGTAGCAAGCGCTGTTTCAGCTCATGGATCATTGAAATGGTCTTTGAACTAGCACTTTAAGAAACTGCCTCCCAGATCTTCACTCAAGCAAATACAGTAAACTACCGAAATGCTAGATAGCGTGACTACTAGGAAACATGTACTTGAGGGTGTTGGGTGTTTGTGGTGAGTACTTTTGATTGTTTGTGACAGACGATGGTGTTACTTATGTGGAGAGCAAAGAGCACCCAGAGCATTTAACGAAACTTGAAGACGAAGTGGATCCCTTACCAGGAATTCTCATCAACCGGTGAGTAGCGCAGTCGCTTACTTAACCCTCTCTAATGTCCCACTTTCGTTACTGAGAATCCTATGCAATAATTTTCAGCAGTCTGCGGTACAACCACTTGCGTCCTGAATACTGAAGTGTTCTTTCTGCTCCCTTCCACGGTAAAATTACGCGTTTCAAGTTGCAGTGCCTTAAGTGTGTGGCTTTAATTTTTATTTCATAGGTGCATCCTATTACAAATAAAGCTGTAGAAATATTGCAAGCGAAAATGCTTTCAGGAACAGAACAGTTTAGGCAGGTTCTGAAGGTACTTTGTGTTCACAGGGGAGCTGTGGTGAACTCGTAATTGTTTGGGCTAGATGGCCAGAATGTATAGAGGTTTAGATCAGGAAGCATAAGTTAATCGTGTGAAGAAACTGCCTTATGACCCGTCCTAACTCCCAAATAAGGACAACAAAATCCCAGCAATGTGAGCTACGCAGCTCCAGGAAATGGCTCTTAGAGACGTCAGACGAGCCATTCTGCCCACTCTAGCGTCAAGACCTTCAGTTTTCCAGACATAATCAAGTGTGAGGCAGTGTCAACCCCTCGTCTTGCATGTCAAATGTCCCGGAATTCAAGTCCCGGCATGACCAAGCACATGTGCCGCTAATAAGCTCAACTAAGGAGTAAATTCACTTGCAGCGCTTACGCTCCTTGGTGCACCAGAACAAGAGGAGGACTATTGAAAAGTGATTATGTCAGCCCGAATTTCCATACCATAGATAAAACAAAGCAAAGGTTGATAAAGATAACCATCTTTAGCAGTCATATTTAGTTCACATGGTTAGTCATCTTAAGAGTCGCCACAAAAGCGGCCGGCCCCTGACTTTCTAGTTTTCGATTGGGCATCAATTGGAACCAGTTAGCCGTGCCGACAGAAAGTTTGAAATAGCTGTGTATAAAAAAGTTAAAGGTGTTTGTAGGACCGGCGATTGGTGAATTCTGCACTCCTGGTACATGGGAAAACACGGAAGAAGCGGAGTACATCTAATGGACTCTCGTTCTGGGTAACGGGCTCAACACAAATGTATCACAAAGGTGTTCACTTGTTCAGACCTGATAATTCAAGTTTGTCCAGTGGAGTGGAACAGTAGTCCCCTCCGAGCGAGAAAACTCTTCGGTAGGAAGCACGTTCATTAAGGAGATAATTTCGGAATTTTCCTCCGGTGCAACGCTGGTAGACAAAAAGTTCGAAAAACCGAAAAGGAGACACCTTGTTCCACAATTGTCTCATTTACTTCTCAATAGTGGGTACCATAGTGAAATAAGACCGTACGCCACTGGTCGACCAATGCTTGGAAAAGTTTGCCATAACCATAAATGACACACTAATCCAATAATGTAATGAACTTTGATTGAGTGGACATGCCGACATCAGTCGTCGAATCAGTTCGCATTTAACTAAGGGTGACACAATAGTGGTGGGAATGGGTAACGATGATTCATAACCATAAATGACACACTAATCCAATAATGTAATGAACACGTTTTGAGTGGACATGCCGACATCAGTCGTCGAATCAGTTCGCATTTAACTAAGGGTGACACAATAGTGGTGGGAATGGGTAAAGCACGATGATTCAATAATCACGGCTTTCACTTTCGTCCAAGAATAAGTTCCCTCAGTTAGTGAATACCATTCAAGCTAAGCTGGATTAAATAGTCATGAGTTCAGGATAACCCAAGTAAGGGGAGCTATCGACCATTATACAAGTTTGCCATTTCGAACTAATAAGTATGAATAGTGGATTGCACAAATATACGGTGTGTTGAGTAGTCGTTTCGGACGAGGTGGGAACTTCTATCCTGCTCTCATCGAAGCTGTCGAAAGACTTACGGATACAAGTGAAATTTCATCACTTCAGTATGCGACGGTGTTGTCGTTAAACACTCCCCTCCGAGGGATTCTATCGGAAAGAATACACCGTTCAAAACTCGAACCACAATAAGACTTTGCGGATGGCGATTAACCAGGTTGTCAATCTATCAGTTTTCGCGCATTCATTCAAAATAACAGCCTAGTACTGGCTCTCCGAGTCACTTCACCGTTGCAACAGTGAAGGGCTAACGCGGCACCGGCACGCTAACATGGCTGGATGTGATAAAAAGCACTATGAAATCAGTACGTGATTTGCTTCCATGCATTCGTGCCTCATCTAGTCACCTGACAGCAATCTGCAAAGTAATAATAGTGTACCTGCCTATCTAGAACGGAACTATGCAGCTCACGTTGCAGAAAACGACACCCTGAACTGAGCATCACTCGCTACAGGTTGACAGACAAAATGGTGTGTATTTCCTTTTCGTTATTTTTAGTTGTAACTCAGGTAACAGTCGGGATAAATACAACCTTGAAGAGTCTAGTTTGTTCTCTAACCATTTCGAGCTTCGACCCTCTTACTCTGCAAAAGGGAAAATAATTCACTACGAAAATGATGCTACCGTGTGGCAGACAATCCAACAATGTTCTGAAGACCATGGACCTGCTACAAAATGCAGGGGCTTGGGGCTTCTGTCCAGCCACAGCAGGCCAACAGGATTCATAAGTCATAATGCGGTAGGCTAGTTAGGGAGTGACCAGTCTGAAATCGCTTCAACAAGCTTTCGTAAACAATTGACTGATTTACTGCGAACCACCGTTTAGGTTTCGATACAAAAGCTTCGTAAGCCAAGTGAATAAATTGCCACTTAAACCGATTTTAAGACAGACTGCGAACCAATCGGTGAGCCCTCTCTCTTTCTACAGGCTAACGGAATTAATCAGTGCTGAACATCGCTCCGAGGTCTTTGTTGTTTGTACAGATGACTAACACTCATGTATGGATTAGGGAAAATAATCATTAAGTTTCGGGCTTTGTTAATCCTCTTTGGAGTATTACTTTCTGAGTATCTTTCAGAAAAATTCCTGGTCTATGTCAGTGTAGAAAACGCTAGAACAGTTTCGTTAAGGGTTGGGCAAATAGAATAGATTTTAGTCGTCTTGGGCGTGGACCACTTCACTGATAAACACGTACCACCTCGTCTCAACTCAGATGTTCACATTTTTGCCAGCTCTAAGCTTCCTATTCTATTCACGCTGGGATGCCTGACGATTTCCGTCACCTCAACCACCTGTAACTGTGATGTGGGTCATAGTCCTCACATCAAAACTTCCACGTTTTTCAAATCTGTTCTGTATCTGACGTCCAATGTGTGACCCATGATGCGGAGTTTGAAACCAGCGACCGACATCCATCTGAATCTGTTTGTGCACTGGTGCTCCCCAGTTCTACTGTGATACTCATTGGTTGCGTTATAAGTACACATCCTCTGGTCCTATCAACGGGATGCGACCTTTTAAATGCACCAACATTGAACGTAATTTCTTTAGTTCTTAGAATTTCACTCTAATGTTGGCCGCATTCACCAACTTACTAACAACTTCGGATGTACAAGGTGAGTTTCGCCTGAACCATTCGTTGTTGTGTCTTGATGCTGCCGCCTAATTAAACGCACTGAATACCCACTTAGGTCTGGTCTCATTTATACCTCAGTTTGTGCTACTGATCGGTCAACCTCTCCCTCTTGCTTGCCTAAGTTTTGCTCTAACAATATTGCACTGCTATGCTAGCTGATAAGCCGATAAATAGTCAAAGATGGTACCAATGTCCGTTGGTTTCTAGAAATGAGTCATTTTTTATGTTTTGTATTCCTCTGGACAGGATAGCGAATCCCAAGATACATTCACGTATTTCAGAGTATGACTCACTTCAGGAAACCAGGTGGCTTTTCTGCACTTCGGCCAAGACAGAAAGCATAAGCAAGAAAGAAAACTCACAGATTTACATTATCTCTCCCGCGCGAAGATCGTACGATTCATGCTGCTGGAATCTGCTGGAAGTGCATAACAGAAATAAACAGTGGGAAACTGTATTTCCCGCCAAATTAATTTGAGCTTTTAGCTCAGTTAAGCAATTGGGATGTCTAGCGGTATCCACCTAGATATGCAACTGAATGCCGAAATCGCGAATAGTCTGAGTAGTGCGGAAGAAAAACTATCCTATTTCCAAATTTTGCTGACTATCTCAATGCCGTAATTTTGTTATACTCGAAGATTTTTCATACGTTCTGTTTAAACACTTTCTATTATGCTAATCCTCCTAGAAAGTACCCTACAAAATCCTAGAGTCAAGTAGTTTCGCAAGTCGTTCTGTGCTTAAAGCAAGACATTCTGTCTCTAACGACGAAAAGACAATGGAATTTCCCTGAAAATACTGCCTGATGGATATCTATAGAAGATGACAGTTTTCCGAATGCCGCATCAAAAAGAAAGGGTGAAACCATCTTGTCGTCACATAGCAATGGTTCACACTTAGGCAGTCTTAACGTCAATACCGTTTTGCACACTGTTTATAATCATCGGAGGTTAACCAAGGGGTATCCAGATACGGATGATGTAGAGAAATTAGTAAGAAGCGTTAAGGTCAAAAATCTGCGCCAGTTCACCTTCGCTGCTTTCTAGACTGGTGGAAATGTTACTGTAGAATTTCTAATTATTTTTTCTAAAGAGTGTTTTTTAAGAACGTCAAGTATCTCAGGCTACCAGATTGCCAGCTAACTCGTATATGGTGGCCGGACAGGAATGGCCTGTCAGACAAAGCCACACAAATGAACCCTCGTGCGCAGTAAGTACTGCTTTTTACCATTAGCTGCATGTGTAGCTGATTGAGCGCTCAGCCTCTTTGTGTAAACCCGGTGGGAAAAGACCAAAGTGGGAACACGAGAGGGTGTTTTAAGGCCAACAGAATGCCTAAAGATGGCTAGGAGAATGGGGACAGACGAACAGTTGAGATGCCCTGGTGGTCTGCACCAACCACAGGGCACACCCTGAGCACAAGCATACGGATGGTTAGTGCTTGCTATTGTTCGACTAAATTTGTACGACGACACATGCAAGGAGCCGCTTCCAGCATTCTCATAAGCTTAGCCTTCCGGAACATTCAGTATGTTCAGGCAGGTGACGTGCATAAGTTCACACGAAATGTACACACAAAAAATAACAATAAATAGACACCGTAGCAACGCAATACACTACACTACAGTGTTCGTGAAGTGAATTTGAAATAACGACGAGAACAAGCGAACAACCCGGGAACATAGACCGGCGGTTCTTAAAGAAAAAACACTGCCGTTTATTATGGGTGTGTAAATTGCTGATGCTTTGAAGTCAGCACTCCAAGCATATAGATGCATTTTAGCGGGTTAGCGATGGTATCCGTTTATTCCTCAGTTTGTCTTCATTTTTTCAAATGAATGTGAACGGTTGTGAGGCACCGAAGCGCAAGTATTCAGCAATGTCAATCAAAGTGATGAACCTTCCATTCTAGTTGGTAAACAGAAAGGCGCATATTGAGGCCAATTTGTTTTATTTTCTAAATTTGAAAGAAGAAGTGATGGCTTAAACCTGTTCTTCGGAAGAAAGCCATCCTCTTCATTTGAGCTCCTTCCAGAACTTTTGTTCTTTGGGTAACCGTTAAATTATCTTAGTACTACGAGCAAGCGGTTATCGTGATTGCTGTCTCGTCACTTACACGTGTTCTTTAGTTACCACACTTAAATATTACTAACATTGCATGATGGAACCATTGGTACATATTCGCCTTGGTCACATGCCAGCCGAACTGGATCGAGATTGACGGCCATCTTGAACACTGAGGATAGGAATGGAGGCTTCGAGGCAAGCGATGTGTCTCATCCTTCGGGCAAGGTGAGCCTTTGTGGGAAATACCAGTAGCACTGCCTGAATGTTTGATCCGTGTCAGGAACCATTTGAAGTGGACGCGTCCCATATATATATAGCCTAAAACAGGTTTCTAATTGTAGTGGACTAAATTTCCCTCATGTGAGACATAACGACATAATAGTTTCCGTTTTTCTTTGACTGACTGATCAAGTCGAAAAAATAATTCATGTACACTCGCAAACTTGGAAAGTGCATTTAGTTTTTCCGATGATAATCGATCGCGAAGAGATATTTTGTGTCAGTGACAGAGGTGACAGTCGGTTTATCGCTTTGGGCGAACGTGACTGTCTGTACCTTCTGAAGCCCTGTACGATACACATAGGCGGTCAAAGCAATTTGTCCAACTTATCCTTCTGTTCTTGAAATGAACAAACTACTCCCAGAAAAAACTATCATGCACTTTGCTTCGAGATATCTTTTTCCGGTATTCATCCTGCTATTCCAAAGCGTTGTGTCTTGACGTTTCCCCATTATTTACCCCTCCCCCTCCAAAAGAATTAATTTTTTTGTATTATTAATTGACATGTCTTCATCAGAAACTGATTAGAAGAGAAGTAACCTCTCCAGGAAGTCCACATATCGTTTACGGTTAGATCTTATTGTAAAATCCATCCGTATGGGCGGGATGCTCGCTTGAACCCAAAGTGTCCCCTTCTCCCGCTGTCGCTAATTCACAGGAAGAACCATCTCGGCACAGCAGTTAATGATGCCCACACAGAACATGGCTCAAGGTATCCTTCAACGGGATGTATATATATATACATTGGTATGTGCACCTGTCGATTCATCCTGCATCTGCATCCCTGCACCAAAAGGTAATGATTTTCGTTCTCCATTATCAAAATCTCCTCTGAGTAGGTTTACAGACGCTTCTTGAGTACCATGTTTCTTTTGGATGATGTTTTAGCTCATGGTAGAACTCGACGGTTAAGCTGCACCCACTGAAAGCTGCATAATTCCTTCACGGCGACGAATTACTCACTGCTGGCGAACCACTACTTCAAATGTTTCAATGTCTATCACCAAGAGCAGCACCCGTCACAAAGGTGAGAAACACTGAACCACTGCATTTGAATGCAGCAGAGTTGATCCAACTGCTCTAAAAGGTTTTGAATAATAAAGAAGAGAAAGTGATCTTCTGACAACGGTTAAATCTTTTTCGCTTAACAGTGCTTTCTGAAGTACGTTTATCTCGGTAGATCATGCGGTTCTCCCTTCCAAGACGGAAATATTTTTGTAGCTATCAGTACCGTGAAGATAATATTTTTACTGAAACTTTACCAGCACAAAAGGAAAACAGTTCGCTAGTTTTTTATCAGGTGGTAGTTGGTCTGTTCTAAGCCTGGTAATCGGCTTACAAACGGAAGAACTGAATGCTTGACCACAGAGTAGCGCTATGATATTCATGCTATAGACCACATGTTTGATCCATTCTGATGCATCTGATCGGGTTTTCATGAAGATATCCTGTTTCCAGACAAATTGTTAATATAGTTCTAGCGGTCTGGCTACATGGGAATACGAAAAGTCACGAGTTACACTGGTCATTTCGGTGCAGTTAGACAAGCCATATATTACGTTTATGGTTGCACAGTGATGAACAGGTCTAAACGGTAGGTTTGTCGCATATCTGGCCACCTAACTGATTCTGTTTTGGCAAACCGCTTCAATGTTTGAGTATATAATGAACTACCGAAACACATGAATATCGAGCCACAGCTGGATGACGTAATACGGGAACTCCACAGTATGTATAACACATGACTTGTGGTATTCCGGTCTAACGATTCTACCACATTGACTCTACCTGCTGTTATAACCCGGTGCATGTGTTTGTCAAGCAGAATGAAGAGTACGCCTACTAAAACATTTGCACCCATTGTACACAGAAAGGGGTATAATCCGAACACAATGGGATATCCCCCTAATTAGTTGCCCCTTGTGCTAGTCTCCTGATGATAGGTCAATTGACGTGATTAAAACTTTGCCTGGCGATTGCACGCACCAAATGTGCTAAAGTGTGAGTAAAAAGGTGGACTGGGGTTATATCCTTCATGGCTTATGCACCTAAACATAAAAGTCAGCACCACCAAATCTTTTTTGAGGGAATATTCTCATTGAGTATGAGAAAGCTACCCGGAATATCACTCTCTGAAAGCTACCTGACTATATATAGACATTGATTTCCTAAGATGCACTGTCCCAAACCTTTACCAATACAGCTTTTCCCATCTGCGGGTTTCATTTATTCTCAAACGCACAGGACTAGCTCACTCAACCAGCCGCTTGTCAGAAATCATGCAGAGTTAAATCAAGTCTTCAGCTCATATATTGCAGAAAAAATGACTCTAGGCCGGATATGTGTTGACGGCATTGTCTTGAGTTTAAAGGTTTTTTGTAGACGCTGCTGTGAAATTTGCTTAACCACAGATGTAACTGATCATGCCCAATAGTGACTGTGTGCTGTTCGAAATCAGAAGGACCCAACACCACAGTGAACGTTATTCGAAGTTCTATGTTTATCAACGAATCTCCCAGTCCAGCCAAATTGCTGATTCCGAACCGAATTTGTCCACGGGTAGCGAAGACAACGATAACCCGGGTCCACTGTCCTTCGCTTATAATAACAAACGCGAATTATACCACACACATTTCTCAGCCTTCTCTTTTTAACACAAAGTATGTAGTATGGTGCATATGAGCAGCCACTGGGTCATTCTGTTGCCTGAAAAGTGGTGAGTTAATCAACAGCTAGGGATTAGCTCTTTTAGGACTGGTATCGGAGCAACCTTAGAACTGGGTCAAAAAAAGCACCAATTTTACGCTTTTGAGCTAAGATATATGGAGAAGTCAGGGGGAGTTGGACCGAAACGGGACAGATTCTGTATTTTTTATGGTCACTGATAGCGATTCTGTCCAGTTTCATGGGCTACGTGTATTTAGTTAATGCTAAACTGGTCCATCTATTCTCTGTTCTATTCTGTCCTGTTCTGTTCTCCCTGAGCAAAGTCCCAAAAAGAGACTGCTTTCCGGAATCCACAGACCAGACGCAATCCATGCAAGACCGACGTCTAGGATAATGGGCGAGATGTGAGCAGGCTCTATGCGTAAGTTACACAGGCAGTCTTGGCCTAAGTTGGCCAGTCTCGAGATTCATTTGGACTCTGAACACTAGTGAAGAACTAAAATTCTTCTTGGTTTTCACCATCCTGCAACAAGGACCAATCACATTTTTAAAATAGCTGTATCATTGCTGGATGGAGTAAAACGATTTTTCGCCGGAATGTTCTGCAAAGAGTAGAAGCCAAACTCGGAAGCGAAAGGAGTGCATTTTAGGCTGAGAATACCAAAGGTGAAATGTAAGCACGCCTTGGAGTAATTTTCCAGTGAGAAAGTTTTTAATAGGTTTTCTAGATAAAATATTATAACCAAAAGATTCAGCTGTGATTCAGTCAAGTCTTCCGTTAAAACCAGATCAACTTGGAAACCAACGTATTCGGTAAACGGAATCCATTTTTGGGTTGATGTGGAGCATTCGACTGACAGAAACTCGGGGATCATATCTACCTAAAGAGTCCCAAGATGGACAAAGCCGGTCGTTGGTCGTCGAACTGATTTCAGCAACCTCATGAATAATGTGTTCCGATCGTTTAGATATTGAAACGATTTAAATGGAAGCATACAGTGGAATGAAATATGGGTGGATTCGTTTGGGGTATTAGCACCACACCCACCAAGAACGATCTTTGCACGATGGCAAAAATAAATTCCCGAGCAGCACAACCAAGAGTGAAGTGGTAACGGACGGAAGGATAACACAAGCTGCCGTTGATCGACTAAAGTGACAAAAGTTTTCTTGATCAACGTCATGTCAGGCTACGCGGCGTCATTTCAGCTCAGGCCAGCCCATAGACATGTGACAGATGTGTGATATAATGTAATACTTTTTAAACTTTTCCTATTATAGTTCCACAAGAAGTCTCCCACGTGCCATCTGAATGCTGCGTATCCATGCTATCCGTGATCANTATATAGCCTCGAAACGAGTGTGGTAGTGGCTGAGTTATGCTTGCTTTTACACGTAAACAACCGGTTATTTCCGCACTGCATAGAATTTAAACGATCAACCACAAAGTTGTTGCAACCCCGTTCCATGCCAAAAAACAACAGTATATAATAAGTAGTTGATGAACAACAAAACAATCGAATAGAAAGCTGGAACAAGTGTAGATCGAGTTGAATATAAAAAAAACTCGTGGAAATAATCAGTCTCAGGGCAGGGTTTGCTTCCGAATTCCGAGGCCTGCGTTTAAACCCTTGAGATTTCGTCTAATGGGGGAATTCCTTCTAGGACTCGTGCGGTGCACTGTAAGCGATTTATAGTTGAAAAGCTGAACCAAACTTTCAAGCCCATTGAATACTTTATATTCTTAGAACCATTATCCAATTATACACTACAGCGGTAGCAGTCATCATCGAAGACGCAAATGTTGAATAACCTTGAATGATAACGAAGAGTAGCGTTGGGTGCTACAATATTAGGAAAGCTTCCTCCGAATTTCTTTAATATACAGGGTTTGTGCCGACTGGTGAAGCAGCGCCCCATGTGCTCATTCTCAGACAGCCGGCATCTAGATCGGATTTAAATAGGTTTCTCGGTAACTTCGATATCAAGTTACACGACGAATCTAACCCTCTTCGTGATCCTCTTCGTGCCAAGATCAGAGCAAATTGGTGAACGTTGCACTGTGGAAAACATTAATCAGAAAACGTGATAGTGAACCCAAAAAAACTTCATTTAACTCGCATTCAGCTGATTGTAAAACCCTGAAAAAGGTTGTCCACGGCGACCGGGACGTCAGATTATGTTATTTGACTAACCCAAGTTTTGACTTTAAACTTTAAAACTATGCCCTCCTCTGTGACTGAGTGGACTAATACTGCTTGTTGCTACGTTATAAATTATGCAAGTTCTATGTTCGCGGTTGATGGAAGTACATGGGTGACGTAGTAAGACAATATCCCTCAGTTTATCCCGCAAATATTCCAATCAACAGCAGATTATCACCTTTTTCGATAATCATTCTGGGCCTTGTAGATGGATGAGTACACAAACTACCTGACAGAATATAACGATATGTTGACAGGTGGATAAATTTTAACCAATAATCCGGATAATATAGGAAGAATTGGTTAAAAATGTATGAACTATGTAAAAACTTAACCACTACGGTGACACCAGTGGAACAAAGCCTTTCCTAAAGAGGTGTTTCTGAGACTTAAGGATGCTCATCCTTCACAGAGAGGGGCGTAAATAGCTTGAGTGGTCATGCTATTCAGTGTCATCCTCATACAAATGGAGCTAGAAATTTCCCACACACTAAATCAACACATCTTCTGACTGCTAGTTAAACTGTACCCGGTGGAGTGTTGGTGAGTTTGAGACCGCTGTATTCAGTATTGTAGCCACTAGGGTTGCATATATTTGAGAAATTTGGAGCAGCAACTAGAAAATGGTTCAGACAATGATCAGGAGTCATAGTGACGTGTTAAGCATTTAATCTTTGGCTTTTGCCGAGTTCGTCGCGTGAGACTCACTCATAGTCAGTGTTCGTCATTTGATGCGGGAGGGGGAGGGGCAATGGCGGAATAAACTTCAAATGTAACCAAATAAACAAATTAAAAACAATAATCGTCATTCCACGAACTTGCGCACCAAATATGGATTAGAAAGGATCACGTGACTTGATCTTAATGGGAAGTTCAACTGGATCCCATCCGAATAGTTCGTTTATGATATCCTTCAACTGAATTGTTGCAAAAGAACCGTCTTTCCAACAGCTGTTGGGAATTTTCGATTAACCATACTGTCATTTCAACCTAGCAGCATTTGTCATTTCACTAGCAGTGGGTACCTCACGAAACTCCAGGAAGTCAAGAACCCGCGACATCCTGGAGAACAGTTTGAACACATAACCTTTCGACCACGAGAGCCTGATCAGCACTATGCTTAGCTCGCATTTAGTTGAATTCCTGGTCGTTTTGCTGAGCCGATTCCAAACGCCGTGTACGGAATACAAACGAACTACTTTCTACGGACTAAATTTATCAAACACATTCGAAAACTTCGGTATGAATACAAGGCTTTATATTAGATATCGTTTGGAAATGCAAGGGCTACACTAACCACAGCACTCACTCACCCTCATACAACTTGTTAGCTGGTGGTTAAAATCAAATCCGTTTACACATTTTTTTTTGTTTCGAAGCGTCGAACATAATTTTCGCATACCTGCCAAGAAGTGCCTTCGATGATGGCAAGTTTTGAGGTACTGAACTGCTTGTTTGAAAAAAACTAATCGAGTATCTCCTCAATATTTCCAGTCCTCTTATCCTGAGCATCACGCACTTAAATATGTCTCTACAAGACTTTTAGCCAGTCCCTTTGACCATGGATGGTTTGTACGGAAACAATCGTCCGAAGTACAGCGAGACGAGGTTTTGTGGGCATTACAGAATGGTGGGAGTGGGATCTGAAGAACCTGATTTGTTCCGAGTAGACATCGGGATTGCAAAATAATGAAACCGCCGGGGAAAATCAAAATGGATGCGTGACCATGATCCACATGAGGCTGGCAAAAGCCGGAGCCCATATGTGACAGATAGTTTTGATGCCATCGGACAAATATCACAATAAAGGACGACATTGTCGAATTCGTGATCCACAAGAGGGGTATGGATGATAGCTTCGAACTATCGAAAGTCAAATTCCAAAGCTGTGGAAGTTAATTTGGTAAAAGCATAAGAGTGGATTATCTTGTTGGATAAAATCTGCAACGGAAAAAAACGAAATAGTGATTATTCCAGTAGTTATAAGTTGGACGTCAGATATACGGGCGGAAGATCGAAACAGCCTTCATTTTCCTGACATAACACTTTGCTAGTTGAGTGCAGTGTGAACAGGTTTGGTAACTGTCAACTGAGTTCTGTTCTTGTCACTGAAGGCAGTCTATGCTGCAAACGTGACTGACACTGTACAGCCACCTGATCAACAACGAATAAACGCACCCTAGTGATCAATATAGATCGATCCTTAGGCAAAGCCTTTTTGACCGCATAAAATACACAGTTGGGCGAATAGCTTGTGGTGAGTTGAGCTGATGTAAAATTATTAGATCATCAAAGCCATATCCTGTATAAATGGAAATCCTGGATAACCTGCCTCCCGACTGGCTGTCGTGCAAAATCCCATAAGGGATTACGCCAACCAAAATTTAGTAAGAACGCTATTAGAGCGCAAGTTTATCGAACACATTCAGTCACCGAAATTATCATTGCGGAAACCACTAGCGCCCAATAGGGCATCTGTGCTGTATCGAACACATTCAGTCACCGAAATTATCGTTGCGGAAACCACTAGCGCCCAAGAGGGCATCTGTTATCGGAGAGATGACAGAGGCGGTATTTAAGATCAAAATGAATTGTGAGAAGCTGAAAAAGCAAAATAATGGGAAAGGATCAAAATCTTTCTAAAATTAGCCGTCTTTTTTCGGCTTGGGTATTGTATGCATTCCAGACAGTTCATCCATATCGTCTAGAGGAACATTCAAAAGAAGAGACATGAAGCATAATCCAGTCTGATTATTTCCGCGTGTTTTGATGTGGATTGACGTATGACGTCTTGCTTGCTGTAAGAAGAATTTCTGAGTAAATCTGGGCGCCTATAAACCCAACTTGACGAGTCTGTTTCCTGTTCTCATAAACAAACTATACTGGCATTGAAAAGACGTGCCTCAACGGACCGTTTTGAGAAAAAAGCACGTGAACTTCTAGAGCAAGCTGCTTCTTCTCATGCGTGCGTCATACCCTGAATTGCTACATCCTGAATCTAATTGACCACGACGTTGGTGCACCTAATCCGATGTCACTCAAAAAAGACACCAAAGCAAACCAAGACCATTCCGTTGTTTGACATCCCGGTCATTTTCTGCCAACGATGAATATTTTTTTCTCCACAGAATTCTGACAAACATCCATGGGCCATGCTTGTCAACCGGACCTCAGAGGTTTCAAGCGTAGGGAGTAGAGGTCTCAGAATTCGAAAACATCATCCAGTAGATACTGACTGTTTTTAAGCGTCTAACGTTCCAGTCATCTCACATTGGATCTCTGTTATTTTATTTCCTTTTGTTTCTTTCGTTCACTCACTTCTTGGTATGTTGTGCTATTGTTGGCAGATTTGTGGCGGGAATACTTGAACCGGCACTGCAATGCATTTTTCATGACACCACCGGGCCACAAGTATTGTGTGATCACATGACGGCATCTTTCTATCCATGTCAGTGTCACCTCAACAGTCCTCCTGCAGTCCTGGGACCACACCGAATCGGAGAAGCGCTGAACTCGAGTTTTACTCCTATCAGGAATCGCCGATAGTGTATACTCTCGGTCTTGTAACTTCTCTCTTATTGGGGATGCGAAAAAGTGAAAACCGAAAACTTCCATGGAGAATTCAGATGCGTCCAACGTGCGTTGGTGGGGCAGTGGTCACGCGATCCCCTCGCATGTCAGAAGTCCTTGGTCCAAATCCCGGCACGGCCATTGGATGTACACTGCTGGTGACCTCTAATGCTAGCAAAACTCGAGTCCACTGCTTCTGTTTGGTGTGGACTCACCGGAATAATTACGTCAGAACAGGAGGACAGCCGTCCAAACGAAAGTGGTGTGGCTATGGACAAACGAAATTTGTTGGCGATGTAGGTAGTTGCGGCACTCCAGGCACCCTCTAAGCGGCATGCAACCTCCTTGGGAGATGAAACCGCTCACGGTGCAAAACACATTACATGTGATTGTAAGAGCATCAAGATCAAAACTGTAGAAGTACACAAGGATTTTCGTTCATTGTAACCTACTGACCCAGACTGTAGGCCAGTTGTAGGCCAGCGTTATGTTCACAATGTTCACTGATATACCCAGTGAAAATAAACAGAATAAGCGAACTTCTAGGACTTTCATCACACAAAGAGACAAAGTACCTATCGTGGGCTTACAAGAGCTGCTTAAAACCCTCGTATATAACTGAAATCTCATCGCACAGTAGCTAAGGTGCGTGATAGAAATGTTGATAGTTCCCCTTCCGTTGAGAGAAAAATTTGCTATCCTTCAAAGGTGTTCCGTAGACAGGAGTAGTGCGGTGTACAATATTGTCTGTCAGTCGGTGAGTTGATAATCAGGTAACTGTGCTACAGTTCATTCCCTGGAACCAGAGTAACCAGTGTCAGTTAGAGGTAAGAATGTAGAAGGATGAGTCGATCGGTTACCTCCTTCCCCAAGCAATTCAATCCTCATTTTTGTGGAAAGGAATGGTGAAGTAGTATAGCTGACAACAGGTGCGTATTTTAGGCTATGCAGACGCTCGCTACATCATTGGGATGTGCATACCCAATGGCTTTTTCTTAACGAAAAGGTGATACTGAATACTCTCACGTAATTGGATTTATATGGTGCGATTTCAGACTTAACAGAGCCGACTTTGACCTACCAAAACTATCGACTGGATGCCCTATTCATACATAACAAGTCGATCTGAAGTCCGATAAACCTGAGTGCTTCTCTCTTTCTAAACTCGTTTGGCTAATGAATGACATACATCACTGGGGTATATCGGAAGTTGAGTCGTTTTGTGGTTTGAGGCTCGATTGAATGTAGGGCGCTGGGAAACAGTAACAGTCAGCACCATCCCTTTGGAGCCAGTGATTTAGAGTCTCAAAAAGCAAAGCCGCAGATGCGTGTTGGTTCGGCCGTTTTTGTGATCAAACTTATGTATCACTGCCACCAAAATACCGTTCGACCTTGAAACTCTAAGTGGGCCATCTCTATCATCGGTGGACTAAACTACAGGTTTTGGTATTTCATCGATTGTAGTCAACACCATCCAGCCTAAATGATCATAACGAGGTCGTTGTAGGAATGCATAGTCACGAGATCATGCGCACAATGGATACATCTATGGCTGGAACCCTATTAAACCTACTGTTTGCCACCGTATGGTTCCATAGAGACAATGTGAAAATAGGCAGCTAACTTCTTTGACTGAATGCAAGCATTGTTCTGGCATTCAAACATGCTAATTACACAAGGAATTTGGAACGCCTAACCATTTGGACAAATTAAGCTTTGTCAATTCGTTAAGCTTCCAAGGCAAGAACGCTGTATGGACGGAAATGAATTCTTCGCCGTGCGACATTTGTGCACTAGGATTATTTATTCCATCATTAGAGAGCGTACCTCGCTCATCTACCAATGATATACATATAATGCAACTTCCCCGGTACTTTCTTTATCCTCATCAAGATAGTTAAAGCGACGCTTTTTGCGCGGTTCTTTTTCGATGGAATGTTTCGAGGTCCGTTTGGTTGGATTTACTCCCAAACGTGTTCACAGAGCTACAATATTTTGATTTGTTACTGAGGGGGATTTTGTTTTCCATAGTCTACCCACCACGCCGATCAAAGTATTTATTTATACGCCAGATCGCCGCCAAAGCTCCACAAAGCGCCAACATCTACTCACGAAGGACGTCAAGCTGATAAGTGGCGATACGTTTATAACCAGATTGCTCAACTCAAAGAACAGGCCAGTGGCCATAAACTTTCATTCAAGGTCGATAACTGTTTGACTTCAGTTCATTTTGTTATCGCCAACATAGACGGGCAATATCAGTCAGAGTTACGTGAATCGCTACAACAGCTTGTCGCAGTCCAGATACCGACGTTCTCCAGAAGAAACTTTTCCATCTAGAAGAGTTTGATCCACGTTCGGATCCACGTTCACAAAAGTGAAGCAATTACCCCATTGGTCGAATGCGGTCATTTCTTCATCTACCTTTCCTTGTGCACAATTTGCGATAGACCTATCGTTATAGAAACTTCTTGCCTCAGCCAATACGAAGAATTCTCCGGCTGCCTGAGAACAGTCACTGGGATACTCCTAAATCTTCACACCTGATAAGCATCTGAGGATTTGGATTCGAAGGCAGCATTAATAAAAGTAAGATGCGATTGAGCACATTTTCTAACAAGCGGTCACGTGGACTAATCTAAGAAATTACTGCTATTCTGAGCGAAATACACTCATTTGCAAACTAGTTCGGTTTTGCGGATTAGTCACCTGGAACCTAGCGGAATCTCTATCATTTATGATGTTTCCAAGCAATTTCAAGTAGAACATAAGGTTGACGGAAACTCGGGGAGTGCGCCTACCTGATGAGCCCCAAGAAGGGTGAAACCGGTCATGGGCTGTAGAAGAATTTTCTGCAACCTTATGAGTAGTGCATTACGAATATACATGTATCGCGATATCTCGAATATCGCAGTAGCTGAAACATGAGGCGGTCTGGTGCAGCACATTCAGTTCCCTGGAAACACCACAAACGAGAGATTCAGCTGGGTCCCATGTGAGTCTCTCGAAAAACCAAATTAGTTTGCAAATGAGTGTATTTCCCCAGTTTCGTGCAATTCGGTTCCAAGTAGAACATAAGGTTGACGGAAACTCGGGGACCGCGCCTACTTGATGAGCCCCAAGAAGGACGAAACCGGTCTTGGGCTGTAGGAGAATTTTCTGCAAACTTATGAGTAGTGCATTACGTATATACTGCTATTCTTATTCGCCTTATGCACAAATGTCCAGACTGACCACGTGACGGCGTGATAAACGGTAAAGAAACTGCTACGCTCGTATGGAGAGTTCCATGTAGGACGAAAAACAGCATGCTGTTTCTTAAGAATGCACTCTTCTTACTGCTGGTTGGCTGCTTGATGCATAGTCGCTGGGAGGTCTCAAACGTGGATGAACGCCTGTACAGGGCCTACGTAAGTTACATTTCAGCTTACTCCTTTGTGCCTTTCATACGCAACACCACTATTTTGATGACTAAGGCATAGTTTATGAAAAACGTGTGAAACCCGAAAGACTGGGCTCATAAGGTTGCTGAAAACCCATCGACAGCTCACAACCGGTGGCCACCGCCCCCAGGTTTCCTCGTGATTATACGTTTTACTTGAACACAAATTGGAGGCATTTCGCATAACATACTCATTTCCACATTAATTTGTTTCAAGCAGAACATAAGGTTGGCGGAAACTCTAGGACTGCACCTACATGGTGGGCTCCAGGATGAAAAAAGGTCTCAGCAGCTCAAGAACACATTCTGCGATATCTCGAATATCGTACCAGCTAAAACATTAGGCGGCCTGTGAGTGGCATAGTCGGTTGAGGGAGAACATCATAAACGAGAGCTGCAGCTGGAATTCAATTGAGTCCCCCGTTAAAACCAAACTGGTGTATAGATGATTGTATTTCGCACACGGGAATAATTTTTGCCTTTCGGGTTCTCTAAGAACCAGTGAGATATTTATTTGAGAGTTTTCGATTCATTGGCTTAAAATGAGATATTTATTTGAGAGTTTTCGATTCATGTGGCTTAAAATCTGTATCACTCACGCTTGATTGCCACAGCATTCTATTTAGTCGTTACGTCGAAATTTTATCATTTTATCAGCATAAATAAGATATAGGCTAACTTGCAAAAGCTCCAAAAAACAGCTAAGATTAGTCTGCTGTGCAAGTTGGTCTCCTCTGTGGTGTAAGTAAGATGCCCCGTTGGAATAAGTCACCCAGCGAGCAGAAATCACATACCACGAAAACTCCAATAGTGACTGCTTCGTGGATCTTGGATCCTTGCACATGTGAACGGATCTGTCGGACATCTGTTAAACGCTCGATCTGATGGTCGGTCTTCCGCTTGTCGATTATTCTTCGTCCCATTTTTTTGAAGATCTCGAGCGTTAAGTTGTAAACCTTTTCAGCCTCAGTCACGTGCTTCCACTGTCATGCTTTAAAATACTGTTCAGGCTTGGCATAAACATTGAGTGTGATTTATGAACGTTGAAAGTTGAATGTCATCCTTGAGAAGCAAAGCAACTGACCCTGGAAGTGGGCATCAATACCAAAGACAAAGAATACAGCATGGTGGGAAATAATAAGAGTCAGAATTAAACGAAGGTTTCTATCAAGTTATATCAGGAAATGTGCTCGACTGAGAACTTTTCTCATTCTCAGCTAGCCGGAATGCCGTCCAGGCCAACAGCGTGCGTTGGCCGATGCATCAGCAGAGCAGTACTCAACTTGACCAGTTAAACGGATTTAGATGCGCAGATTACAAGAGAAAGTTCCTATAACTGAGGGGGCTTAGAACAGCTCCACCTAAAAGTTGTACCAGCTGAAACAATACTGGTTATCTTGTGACTCAAGGAAACCTAACATATTGTATTTAGAAGAAACTCAGTTCTACTTGGTGTACTCGAGCACTAAGGTCACGAAGTGAAATCGAGCAGCAAGCTCGCAGTTACACATACCGGTCTGATTGAGGTGACGCAACAGTCAAAGCCCATAATTACCCCAGTAGGTGGAGGAGCTTTTGTTTCGGTAGCTTGTGTTAACTACAATTCTATTGCTCAATAGGTACGTTAACTGTTGCAATTCTCTCTCTGAAACTCGGACCATGAATTACAGTCTATTTCAAGAGCATGGACGTTATCGTAGGCAAGTTTTTGACTGCGAACTACGTGAATCCACTCATCACACTCTCACTCATACACCCGTCACTCAGTCGGTCATTTTACTCAGCAGATAAACTTTTGAGGACGAAATTTCGTCTTCAAAAACCGTTGGTACAATAGTCGCGGTAAGAATGCTGCAACACTGGAATTGATACCCGAAATACTTTAGGATCATGTGTGTTCAGATGTTTACAGACCTATGTATCTGTGCAGTTAATCCACTAGGTGATTCAATTACTGGGTTATCGGAACGGCAAGTCTATGATAAAGCGTGAGAGTCCAAAGAACCTCTTTGACTTAGACTGTATTCTCCATCAAGAAGAATATTTTATTACTGAATAATGCTCGAGTCTGTTTGTATCTATTGATTGCATCATTTGTGAGAGTGAAACAGCTACAAGGTTTCTTCCCCATAGCAGCCACCTCTCAACGAACAACGAAACCGATAGCTTTAATGGGGAACCAATACTACAATCTACTATACATGTATTAAAGACACGTATTATGAGTATTTACAGTGGCCTATCGTCAAGTCAAGCCATGTTTCTGTAGCTTTAGTATTGAGGATTGTTTTCCGACAGTCATCATCAGGCGAATCATCTTGTGTTTCGGCAATCTTCCACAGCAGCATAGAGGTTAGATGCTTGCATTGTTCAGTCAGCTACTGGCAAATACTTTATGCTCCTTGCTTAAAAGTACTTTGAAGAAGTACCGGAACCTCAGTATCTATCTATCTATCTATCTATCTATCTATCTATCTATCTATCTATCTATCTATCTATCTATCTATCTATCTATCTATCTATCTATCTATCTATCTATCTATCTATCTATCTATCTATCTATCTATCTATCTATCTATCTATCTATCTATCTATCTATCTATCTATCTATCTATCTATCTATCTATCTATCTATCTATCTATCTATCTATCTATCTATCTATCTATCTATCTATCTATCTATCTATCTATCTATCTATCTATCTATCTATCTATCTATCTATCTATCTATCTATCTATCTATCTATCTATCTATCTATCTATCTATCTATCTATCTATCTATCTATCTATCTATCTATCTATCTATCTATCTATCTATCTATCTATCTATCTATCTATCTATCTATCTATCTATCTATCTATCTATCTATCTATCTATCTATCTATCTATCTATCTATCTATCTATCTATCTATCTATCTATCTATCTATCTATCTATCTATCTATCTATCTATCTATCTATCTATCTATCTATCTATCTATCTATCTATCTATCTATCTATCTATCTATCTATCTATCTATCTATCTATCTATCTATCTATCTATCTATCTATCTATCTATCTATCTATCTATCTATCTATCTATCTATCTATCTATCTATCTATCTATCTATCTATCTATCTATCTATCTATCTATCTATCTATCTATCTATCTATCTATCTATCTATCTATCTATCTATCTATCTATCTATCTATCTATCTATCTATCTATCTATCTATCTATCTATCTATCTATCTATCTATCTATCTATCTATCTATCTATCTATCTATCTATCTATCTATCTATCTATCTATCTATCTATCTATCTATCTATCTATCTATCTATCTATCTATCTATCTATCTATCTATCTATCTATCTATCTATCTATCTATCTATCTATCTATCTATCTATCTATCTATCTATCTATCTATCTATCTATCTATCTATCTATCTATCTATCTATCTATCTATCTATCTATCTATCTATCTATCTATCTATCTATCTATCTATCTATCTATCTATCTATCTATCTATCTATCTATCTATCTATCTATCTATCTATCTATCTATCTATCTATCTATCTATCTATCTATCTATCTATCTATCTATCTATCTATCTATCTATCTATCTATCTATCTATCTATCTATCTATCTATCTATCTATCTATCTATCTATCTATCTATCTATCTATCTATCTATCTATCTATCTATCTATCTATCTATCTATCTATCTATCTATCTATCTATCTATCTATCTATCTATCTATCTATCTATCTATCTATCTATCTATCTATCTATCTATCTATCTATCTATCTATCTATCTATCTATCTATCTATCTATCTATCTATCTATCTATCTATCTATCTATCTATCTATCTATCTATCTATCTATCTATCTATCTATCTATCTATCTATCTATCTATCTATCTATCTATCTATCTATCTATCTATCTATCTATCTATCTATCTATCTATCTATCTATCTATCTATCTATCTATCTATCTATCTATCTATCTATCTATCTATCTATCTATCTATCTATCTATCTATCTATCTATCTATCTATCTATCTATCTATCTATCTATCTATCTATCTATCTATCTATCTATCTATCTATCTATCTATCTATCTATCTATCTATCTTCTATCCTATCTATCTATCTATCTATCTATCTATCTATCTATCTATCTATCTATCTATCTATCTATCTATCTATCTATCTATCTATCATCTATCTTTCTCCCTGTATATCTAACCAACCCAACGTTTGTAGCCGAATCCCCATGCTGACATCAGCAATTCCATTTTCGAGCAACCGATGAATCGATGATACGGCTTTGTTTCTGACTTAACTCCATGGCCAAGTTACCCAGTACCTGCCATGCTTCTCTAAACTTCATCCATAATGTTCAAGAGCCTTCCTTGTGCAGAGTGTATTTTATGCATTTCTGAAGTTGTCTTTATCTGAACTAGCTAAAGAACAGTTTGACGATAGAAAAGTTAAACGTGAAGGAATATCCACGGTTTCCTTCACTGCACAGTATTAATCGAAGCAACTTCATGTTCATGCATCTTCTCCTTAATAAAAGTGCAGTATTTAATCCAAAGGTGTTGTGGTCTAGGATTTAACTGATGTTTTCATATATAGGCGAAACTCAGAGCCTCTGAAGAGCACGCCCCAATATAAGATCTTCCATAGCTTACACCAGTCAGGAAATTTCTGTTCCTCCTAAATATGCCTCTCATCAAGCTGCTGAAGTACATGAAACCCCAATTTTTTCGCTGGTTGTTTAGTTTGAAAAAAATGACCACTGAAATGTTTGCTGGGGTGAAATAACGTGAATGTTACAATGTTCAAAAAGTACGTCTGCTTGTACCTTGAAGTGTACCACGGTCATGCGTTTCTTCAGTACTCTTGGGGTAATGTGAGATAAAAAAATTCGTGGCAGGAGTCAGTCGCCGACTGGTCGGGTTCAAAGTTCCCAAACGTAACGCAGACACCGACCTCACTTGTGTGTATGGTGGATATGGATTATAACTTTACATCATGACAATTCTCCCATTCATTTATCTTTTCCGCCCATGTACTTTTGATCTCCGCCTGTCTTGCTCATCTGTACCCGCCATTCACCGCCTTGCAGCACAGACACCTTCCCGTTTGGCACTGGTGTACCGGCATGTGTGTACGTCTATGTGTCGCTGACCCGCTCACTCACGTGGGTTCGTGCCCCATCTGCTGACCTGTTCTGACGTGCGCTGCCGTGATCTCCGCGTGATCGCACCGCCAATCAGAATCACGGGATTGGACCGGATGCAACCCACACCGTCGAGCCGACATTCCGTCAGCCGCTGTTTGGCCTGCGGACCCTGATACTGCGCTATGCAGATCAGCAATAAACTTGCGCACATGTTGATGCCATGGGCGTGGATGATTGAGGTTTGATATTTACTTAAAGTTGCCTTTGTGTAGATAGTATAGAATAGAATAGAATGGAATAGAATAGTATAGTGTAGTGTAGTATAGTGTAGTATAGTATTGTATTGTATAGTATAGTATAGTAGACTTTCGAACCCTGTTTGTCCTTTTGATGTTCGGGAGCATCAAACCTATGCGTGACTCAAAGTTCCGTATCAAAAACCTCAAAAGAGAAGATAAATTCAAATCTTTTTGGTCTGGTTTGGCACAAGCGTCAAAGTTCGCCAGCTCTCCCGCTACCAGTGAAGAGACAGACGAGTACCAGACTAGTGTGGTAGAAACGAGAGGTGTTTACTGTTTGAAGATTGCAAGCAATTCTACTTTGTGACTACCAGACGCAAAATTTAGCTTCATATCACTTTTGTTTGAAAAGTCCTGTTCCTGTCCTGACGTGCTTATTCTGATCCGTTCACACTAGAAGTGGGGGATCTCTGGTTTGTGAAGAGTTTTCAGCCACCTGGTAAGTAGTTATGAAAATATACTGCGATATTTCGAATATCGTACCAACTAAAACACGAGGCGGCCTGTAGGCAGCACATTCATTTGAAGAGTAACACAAACGAGATGTTCACTTCAGTCTCCCGTGAAAACCAAAATGATTTTCAGATGAGTGTATTTCTCGAAAACAGTCCAATTTTGGTTCAAATAGAACATGAGGTTGACGGGAAACTCACCTACCTGATGAGCCCTAAGAAGGGCAAAAACGGTCGTGAGCTGTCGAAGAGTTTTCAACAAACTTGTGAGTAGTTTTCTTCATGAAAAATTCGGTACCTTGTTCACATCCTCATCCTCACTATGGACATCACAGTGCTAGAAATCCTATCCGTGTAAAACAGCAAGCTGGAGGGGCTAAGGGGTACTGATAAAGAAAAACTGAAGACCAAATTTTGGCGAAGTTTCACCCATTCACTCTACTAGGTGTAGAAATAGAGTGCCAAGATTTGTTCGGTTGGTAGCTCGTATCAGCAATTGAATCATCTTTCTTAGGCGGAGAGTCAACGGCCTTGTAAAGCGCTTAAAGTGCCGGAAGCCGGAAGTGGGAAGCACTTTAGGGAAAACAGTCCCACTACAGGAGGATAGTGAGTAGGTTCCTCCCGCTGCACAAGTAACAGCTCTCCTGAAGACATTTCGAGAGGAACGAATCGAGGCCAAGCCATATCCACTAGCCCCCGGCACCGAGCTCTGACCATACTGAGACAGTTAATGGCAAGATACTGACTTCGCAAACCTAAAGAGCAGAACAGCGTAAAATTCTGATTTCATGATTTAAAAAGCCTGATTTTCCAGTTGCAGTTCAGGACTGGCATACTGCTACTAGTCGGAGAAACAACAAAAGTCTATCGATACACAACTAGCCAAAGACCGTTTTGGACGTTTAACTTCTACGAATATGTTTGTTAGTCTATTAAATATGTTCACTCAGAATCTCAAGTGCAACAGTCACCGCCCAGTAAATTGGTGGTCAAAACAAACGTCAAAACACATCATTTGCACTCGAAGTAACTATGTTCTACCAACAGCCGTTGCAACCAGCGGAGCTAATCAAAACCTCGAAGCTGTAAACATACTTCGATCTGCTTGTTTACAAGGATTCCGCTTACGAATACGTCGAGTGAACCTTTGAAGTTACTTGTAAACGCATGGCGATCGATTTGTGTTAGAATTCGCGTAGTCGGTCACAATGGTGACTGTGTCCTTCGGATGATAATGGGATGCCAGCTGTTGGTCGTAGAAATAAGCCTTTTCGACAAAGTATATATGGCAGAAATTGCATGCTTTTTGGTGTTGCACAATGTGATTTGCTGCCCTGAACCGGACCTACACAGTCCGTCGGTGTAATAAGCAGTGTGATGTTTGCTTGGCCGATAGCATGCTGATATGAGAAGACCGACTTCTTATTAGGACTAGTTAAATGTGCGACCTAAAAATTGGTTTGAATATGAGGAAACTTCCTCCCCACAAAGTGATCATCACGGACGCGCCCGAGGTGTGCAGTTCTTGATCGCTGTGTCGTGTTTCGACTGTACTATAATGCGTTTTGGTGACAGGATCCCCAAGATTCCCGCGTTCCTTTTTGGATGCTCTCAATCATATTACTTTCCTGGGCCAATTTGTCCTGTGTCGTGTTTCGACTGTACTATAATGCGTTTTGGTGACAGGATCCCCAAGATTCCCGCGTTCCTTTTTGGATGCTCTCAATCATATTACTTTCCTGGGGTGGGCCAATTTGTCTACGTCCAACGGTTTTCTCTTTCTTTTATTGTGATAGCTCGGTCTTGTAACTGCAGTCGTACCACAGTACGACCTGCAGCTCATGTATGATATGGGCCCAAACAGTCAGATGGACGGGTAGATATTTCAGTTAGCTGCTGTTTTTATGGGAGCAAACATACGGACGATGCAAAGGGGTTGTTTGTGGGAGAGCAATGAAGTGAGAAAGTCTCAACTTGATAGCCGAAAGTCATATGCTTTGGTCGAGTACTCTACTCTTGCTCTTGTATGGGCAGAGGTGCTCAGGCTACTGCTTAGCCCATGTAAATTACCAACAGAACACGCTATCCTTCGGACGCATTCAAACTTACCGTCGACGGCAGTATCTCATGTACCGTGTGCAGTATGGTGCTAGCGACAACTTATGATCATCCGTCGATAAATTCTCGACCATCAACGAATTGCAGTATATAAGTGTGCTTTACGGGAAATTTCACTCCATCAGGTCCTACGGACTGATGATTCAGACTAGTTCTACAGACTAGTTACAAGCGTCTTGAGTGCGGCGATACGAATGCAGCTTTTGCCAGCAAAGCAGCGGATTCGTTTACCATCACTATTCACGGTTAAGCGTCAAGCTAAACTCCGTTGAACCATTGGTGGACTACCAATACCCTTGAGTTCGCTTTGTGAGTTCACCCACATCAGGGACAAATATGGTGCCTAGTTCTGGATACTGGCCGACGCACAATTCAGACACGTTTATGACATGCTATCCTATTTTGGTGCCCATGGAAAGGAGTACTGGAGGTGTGTTTCTTCCGTAGAACACAGTGTAATCTAGGTAAGGAATGGGTGTCTTTCAATGAAGGCTGTGGTGTTATTACAGAAGATCACTTCACTGGTTGTAGACTGCCTCTGAACTCCGACTCCAGTGAGGATGCGATGAACTTACACGCTCCACAGTGGAAGCGGGATACATGCGTGGAAAACATTCACGCAATAAGATGAGCATAAATTGCCACTGCTCCAGAACTTTACTCGGCAGACATTGTTACTGTGGGGAGGCCTCACGTTGTTCTTAAATTTCATGCCCGTCCGTTTCAAGTTGGTATATCAACTGTCGCTCGTGTTATTGTGATCTTAACTCAATGATGAACTAGCTTTATTGGAGAACTCAACCGGACTTGTACCAGATCCACTTTGATCAGTATATTCCGAATTCAAGAAGCCTTAAAAATGAGTCTACTAGTGTTCTCGGTTTTAATGTGCTAAGCTTGGACTGATCAGAATCCCTGTATGAAAAAACAGCTGAGGGAGACATGTCTTATTTCCCATCGTTTTTTCCATTAGAAGCCAAACAACCTCTTTTAAACCAAACGATGGGCTGAGATATCGTTCTCCTCAGCATCCCTCACTATGCTGTTTCCAGGTCTGCTCCCCATTAATGTTTAAAGTGTTTGACAAAAATATTCACGTAATAAGTTGGAGCTCTTCACGTGCTTTCAAAATCATTTTGGCCACAAAGTGTAAAGAGGCCGCACAATGCGGTCGATAAAAGGATGATAGAGGACCTATATTTCCCAACAGTATGAAATGATACACGTTCATTAACAGTGCTGCTTCACCTTCACTTGCTGTTCGCAGTGTTGAACTGCTCCAACTTTCATTGGTATCACACCGCTATATTTCGCCGGTCTTTTTTTGCCATTTAATCTGGTTAGTTTCCAGTTACCCAACAGTTTACCGTTTTCTCATCATTGTTCCAAGTGATCGGAGATACCCGTGGAAGTCATTAGAAGAACGAAAGTAACTAATAAACCCTGTTTTCTACGATTGGTTCTTTTGGATAGCACATCGCAAGTTCATATGGTACCGGAAATTAGGTGCAAAGGTTGCATGGAAACGACGAGTACCTGCACCTCAAAGAAGAAAGAAGACGGGGGAGGGATGGGAGGTAAACGAGTCAATGAGCCACCGATTCAAGTGAGTGACGGTTGGGATGTGCATTGGGACTCCAGTCGATTCTGCGATCGACGACAAGTTGGGTCGTACCAGGTTTACCGGTTTAGAGGTATTTGTAAGATGAAATCGAAAGCGTATTTTTTGTTGATGATGTAACTGTTTTTGGCCAGGTGTGACGCAACTGCACTTGAGCCTGTCTGTTCCGCCCACCGGATTGTGTTCTCGAATTCTGCCCGACGAGGACCTTTCTGTACAACCGATGTCCTATGTTGTATTGGAGAAAAGTGAATCTAACAGTCTTATTTAAAGGTGATACGGCTGTTGTACTGGGTACCAGAAGGCTTGGACATTCTGCGGATATGACATACATGTCAGCTAATTTGTGCCTAAATTTCCTTTTCAAAGTCACCATCAGGTTCCGTCTGAAAGACGGACTACCAACTTCGGTGTGCACTCCTTGGTGTGCTCGTGTCGAGCATCGTATATTGGTGGTACGACAAGGCGTTCGCTGGACGTTTAGCCCCATATCGGGGACGACTTGCAGGTCACTGCATCGCTGCTCGAATGGAAATTTTACATCGGAGCCAAAGACGTTTAAGTGTCCTGTTCCGGCAGGATTCCGCAACAATCGATGTTTGGAGTGTAACTAATCCCCTTGAGTGCGAATGGCTTCCTATAGACGTAGTGTTTGCCGTCCATCCTAAACTTCTGTTAATTTTTACCGATGAATACCCAGTAGAAACCTTTCAATAGCAAATGGTTCCCTGTGCGGTTGATCTCCTTAATGACACTCGCGGTGAACACTGCCCGCTACCAAACAAAAGTCCTCAGTCGGCCGATTTTCGCCACGACGGTGTCTGATCGTCTAAAAAACTATATTGGGGGGGGGGGGGGAGTTGTGGATTTTTGGACACCAGATTCCAGTTGACTTGAAGATACCAAGAAGAAGACGGCAACAGCAACAGGAATGTTGATTGTGCGACCACATTCTGGTATCAGTGAACAGTCTTGTAGGCCTCTATCGGATTTATTACAGAGTGGGAATTGAGTCCTATTAAAGAACTTGTGACGTTTTTGAACCTGCGTGATGGTTGCCAGTCCATGTTGTCTAATTCGCTTTGAACGACAAGTATGTGTGCCACGTAGTTCAGCTCCGATGTGAGAACACCCTAGTGATGTAGCACCAAGGATATCTGAAATCTGGTGGATAATTTGTGATTAGTTGTGGAATTCACATATAGACAACCCTTTTATAATTAGTCTTCCTCCTATCCCGACGAACTTATTCTGGTGGGTCCACACACAAGATGGGAATCGCTGGACTTGAGGTTCACTCTCCTTTGAGCCTATCAGCTCATGCCGAACGTGTTACCACTAGTCCACCAGCTGTCGCTGGACGCACCTGAATGAATCCATCGGAACAGCAGGACGAAAGTGATGTGAATATAAATCTACAACTCCCACAAACATCTACGTCGAACACAGCACTGTGCATTAGGTTTCCAGCGTCCGTGGGTTTACCTGATTGAGAAGTTCTGGCAGGCTGGTCAGCCAATGGACACAGCCAGAAAAGTCCCTGGGTCGTCTTCTGAGGTATCGCTTAAACTCAGATGTTACCAAGATTAACGAGAATCAAGGCTGCCAAACCAAATCCATTAATCCTCCCTTCCTAAAAGAGGAATACCTTATCTTCGGAAGGGAATAATACAGTATTGTGGCATGTGTAGAATGGCTTTGTGTCTCACATAGGGCGGTTTCCTGTCATGCTGCAATGTATCCCGAAAATGCACCTCATGACAAAAGCAATGGGGAACCACTAAGAAACAGTACTGAGTTACCCCGCGTCGTTCCACTTGTTCCAGCCTCAGTAGCTACAACCCACATCAAAACTTCCAACAACTGGTACTGAACCAGCTTCTTGGTCATGCCAAGTCAAGCTTAGTTAAGAGGAGTTTGGTGGTGGGACGGGAGATCATATCAGCAGTTTCGCTGCAAATAACGACACAGTGTGATGTAGTTGGGAGCAATTTAGGTAGTTTTGAAGTAGAAACTGTTCCCCACTCGGTTTTTGGGTGGTTCCGTTCCTCAAGAGTATCAGTGTAGCTGAAGGCGCCCCTTGTCTCAAAATCTGTCTCTCCAACAAAGGTGTTCCCCTTTGAGAGAAGTACGGTGTAGTCTTCCACCGTTTATGATAACAAACCGTGGTGGTTCAATTATGGATAACCAACGAGTATTAGCGTCTATCCATCTGGAGACTTATCACACACTAAATTCACTTAGTTGAATCTCCTAGGGGGCGAGATGGCTCAGTGGTTAGAGCGCGAATTTACTGATCAGAAGGTCCATGGTTCTAACCCAACCTCTTCCTCTCGAATTCCCCACTCTAGGCTTTGGCAACCTGGCAGTATCCCAGCCCTCGTGCTTCCTTTGGGTTGCATGGCACCGAAAAGGTGTTACAGCTGAACGATCTTTCTTTTTGTTAATCTTCTCCTCATCTAATGTCTTTGTGCTTAGTCGAACCAAATAAGGGATCACACAGTTCCTACATGCAGATGTTCCGGTGTACGGAATTAAACTAGTGCTTCTTGAGGGGGCTTTGCCAACAAATTTCCATGTGTCAGAGTGTAGTGGATGGAACAAGATCGTGTTGAAAGGATCTGAGCAAACTTTGATTTGTCAGTTTGTCCAGGGATTGAGGGAATACGTTACAGAAGGTGAACAGCATTCTACTACTGCGTCTCATGGAAACAAAGTCAACTTTTACCCATTTACAAAACATGGCATCAGAAGTTGGAGCATATGTGTTGGCAGTCGCCAAATTTGTTGAAATTGTATCCATATGGCCCGCATTTGAACAATATGTCTGAATAATACATCATTCCGTTTCGTCTACAGCAAAGGAAGAGCACCCAAGCGAGTCAGGCAACACAGCTTTCGTTTCGAAGCCATACCACACACACAGAAACCATCCAGACATTAAAGTGACACGTTAGAAGTTTTGCTTTCGATCTGACCAAATAAAGTGAGCTGGTCAGTTACTTTCCCAGTGAAGAATGAACTAGTCGACCGATATGTTCATCCCTGCGTCTATGTTTGCACCCGAGTAGAAAACAAGTCCAGCATGCACTCAGGTCTCCTTCGCTTTACTGAATTTAAAGATAAGTGAAAGACAACCGCGAAATTTTATATACCTGTGGTATTTCCGCACGATATCTCCTTTAGTAGTGACACAGAGAAAGAAGAAAGTAAGTGAGTGAGTCACCGATGACAGAAATCGGTTTTCGTATCTGAAGCACTTAATGAAGGTTATGGCCACTTAGCCATTGCCCCAACCACCTGCAGTCCTACTCAAGTTATCTTTCCCTCACAGCAGAAATCGCAGTGTAGCAGCATTCATCATCGGCGTACAGAAGGAGGTAAAAGACTCAGTTAAATCCGGTCGAATGACGCATTTATTATGGTCCGCTTCAACTGAATCTGCTGCACTAGACGGACCATCGTAAATGAGCGACTCAGCTGGATTCACTTAAGTCTCTTGTCGAAAGCAAACACATGCGCAAATGAAAGTATTTGTCGAAATCCGGCTTATTTTGGTCCACCTAAAACATAAGACTGAAGGAAACTTGGGAAACCTGATGGGCACCAAGAAAGGCGAATTAACTATTGAAGAGCGTTCAGTGACCTTTGACTGGTGTGTTGCATTCAGGCATGTACAAGACCGGTGTGTCACGTTCACCTCAGCAAGTGCATGGTGAGATTTTTAGATTGCTGTGTAATGAATGCACGACATGGGTGAATCGGTTATATATTTTGATGGAGTTTCCAACTTTAATATCCATTAGTGGACAAGTGTAAGGTGGTTAGCGTCCATATTTCATCATATTTTATCCTGTTTTGACGGCCAAATAAACCGTGGTTGGGAAGTCCGGTTAGGAAAAGAAAAGACTTGGGTGGAATACGACGAGATCCTATTAACACTCGTTTTTCAGCCTTAGTTCAAAGTGCCGCTTGATAGTGCCACAATCCGGTCAAAGCAAAAAGTGACAAAAAACAAACCGAGGCCACCTCAACCAAGCGTTTGACATGAGACGCGTACCGTTCCCGTTCTATGGACTTGAACTGAAGTAAGGAGAGGATTTGGAAAGTTTTCGCCGGAAGACTTTGTATTACGTATGAACGCGCGGTTGTCGGATGAGCTTATCCACCTATTCAACGTAGGTGACTGCTTTTGTTCTAGCATAGATGGTACATAAACAGTGTTTATCTTATCAGCTTTCCGTGTCACACTCTAAAATACCACAAGACATTTGTAAAACCTATTCACGAGGCCCCGGTGTTTAAGCTTCATCCTAGTTGGTACCTCGGATAACGGTACCCGTATAACTCCCACTGAAATAGACCCAACTAGCTCCTTTGGCACTGTATTCTGAACGCCCCTCAGTGTATGGGCGTAAGGTCCACTGTGTGCAGCTCAGCTACTTTTTATTTATCAGCGGACGCGAACACAAGCTTCACGTTCTGATTCATCCCTGCACAAATTTGAATTCCGGTAGAAATGGTGTGCTTTGTTAAAACTGATTCAAACTAACTTATGCACTTTTTTTCTACTCACCGGACCTTTCACCTTAGTGTCCTTAAAGATGCCTACTTTTTTGCTATTTTTCTTTGAGTTCATATGATTACAAAATTTTGCTGACGCGCGTTTCACAGTTGTGCACTTTGTGGCCATTTGGTGCACACAGTGCAGAATCTCCACCAACCTTATGTGACAATTGTGTAATAGCATAGAGCGGAGCATATCGATCAGACGGATAACTAACCAATCATGATCGCGGTGAAAAAAATGTTCTTTCCGTAACAATAGTCGTAGACGCATCTCTCTCTCATCAATGGATCATGTGCATGTGTTTACCTTTTGTTTTGTTGAGTGGATCACTCCGCCAAACCCGAAGAATCCGGTCTCTTAGGAATCTTGCTGTTCTAGAGAACTGTGACGTCTGTTTTCTTCACTAGAATCCCGTGGCTAGTATCGAACAGACTAATGAACACCGGTTCATCTTATGGTACTGCACAAGAAGCTTGTCTTGAAAAACTGCTCAGTGTGCTTAGCGTGGGAAATCTGTACGAAGGGTTTACACGTAATACACTGGGGGAGAACAGCAGTAGTGACACTGTTTTCGTAAACTATTCTGAAACGAATACTCAGTAGAAGTAGTAACCTGGCGAAGTGTGGATACAATTTCAGTCGTACTCTACTGAAAGTATTTCATAAGGTTCACCGATTTGTACCGTTCTGAATTCAGTCGTAGAATGATAACCTAACTTATTCCCAAAAGTTAAGAGACACTGTGCAGCTTTCCTACCACTACTTTGGGCTCATCAAGAGTCCACATCTCCCAAACTTCAAGAGAGTTTAGGGCGTGTTGTTCCAGATTAAAGGGTTATTTTTGAGCGACGTATGACGACAGAGTTGTAAAATCGTACCCTCATAGAATATAGAGGTACTTGTCTTTCAGTAGCATCGCTTATTTCACCTAACTTGGTGTCCACTGACTGAGTAATTTTGAGCAAAAGTTAGAATTTGCTTGTTGGCCTGTGCTGAAGTTCGTGAGGACAGACGATAAGCTGTTAGTATGAATTCATTTGTCACATTCGGGTCGTTAGGTTTAATGGAAAAGTGATTAACCTACTCACGATTCGCGCTGTTGATGTCTCGTGAAGTGTGACGGAACTATTCGCGGATTTTCACAGGCTCCTGGTTGTCGAAATTACACCTTGCAGTAGCGAGGCGTAATTTCTGTGCAATTTCTAACAGAATAGGAAACGCGCTGCAAGGACCCAGGGGAAGCGTCAATCGATAGATAGGATTGTAGAAATTATGTATTACGAGATATCCAGAGTGTGTTACCGGTTTAAGCAGGTATGGCGTCTAGAAAGTTTGCGGGTGTTGGGGTAATAGATCTGGTACTCATGGCATTTAAATCAGGACAGGAAGCAATCTCGGTAGATTTTATCCAAACACCTTTTACTGAATATCAGGCCAGGGTGTGTAAACATATTCCAATTTCTTCATCCAACATCTTAGCCGTACTTCGACTAGATTCATGTGAGTAGATTCTGTACTTGTGAGTGTGCCTTTTCTGTCTTTCTGGTAGTCAAATCCCCGTTGCGAAAGAAAAACCTTTTCAAGAGCCGAACATGGCTGTACAAACTAGAAACCAAGCTAAGGAAGAAACGTACCGCGAGCTAGGTATGGATCCAGTTAGGGCAAAAAAGTCACCTTCAATGTTGTCTGGAATCCGAGGACGCCAACAGACAAACAATAAAGGAAGGCTAGTAAAGCACGCTATCGGAATGGCACAAATACTGGAGGCTGCGAACAATACAAAGTGGGAAAATTGGTGAAGAGCTTGTGGTCAAGTTAGATTTAATCCATGTTTGGCTCATCAACTGGGTTAATGAGTCCTAACAGAAAAGAACGTGTTGAGCTTGTACCGATCGGTGCAGGATCAGGACGCATGAAGCGGAAGAGACACCACTGGTAAATTCTCAATAGATACTCCGTTACACCGCCCAAGCAGTTCCGCGACTTGCAACACAGGTTTGGGCAAGGGTGTGAATTCCGAGAAAGACTTTACATCCATAGTTAGTCCAGTACAGAAAAGTTTAGCTCAAATGGGTTACGAAAAAGAATCAGAATCCGTAGAGGAGGGTCGAATAAGAACAATAATATCCTTAGGTCAGCGTCAGGAGCGTTCACAACACTGAAAGCTTTGCAACTTGGGAAACTACTCACAGACCAAGGCTAGTCTCTGAAGGTTTGATATCCTATCCGGTGTCCAGCGCAGTCAACAGATTGGTATTTGCGTTTTACTACTCCTAACAACCTCCACACACTATGGTACTGGCTAGATTATAGTTCACCTTCCAAGGATAAAGTGATCCCTATGGGTTCAAGACACAAAAATTCCACACATTCGGCTGGTGATGCACCTAACCTATTGTTTTGGGTCTGACTGGAATATCGGATGAGTGGTGACAAGGCATGTCAGACGGTTTTGGAAAAAGAAGCTCTCTCAAGCTGGACGAATTCGCCACATTCCGGAGATTACTCAGGTCAGGCTGTGTACTTCGCATTTAGGGAAACCTTGTGCACCGGAGAGTTCCTTTTGTCCAGCCCGTTGTGAGTGCAGATGACTCAAAAGTAACCCTATAAGCTCTGACTAATAGGTTCACTCGGGTTGACAAGGCAAAATATATGCTTTCAATCGTCGTTAATGGTGTATTCTCAGGACATCTCTATTCTGCCATTTCTTGGTGGTCGGGAGTGTAGCAGCAGAAGACCAGAACCAAATTGAACTCCAGTTAGAAAATGCGACACACACTTCCTCATGAGTGCAGTTCCGTTGTAACATAATTTGTTTCCTAAAGCCAAACACCACGAATCTAAATCAGTTTGACAATTATTGAGAATGTTGATTCAATCGTAACTGTTGACTCTTGGATAAGCAAATTACGAAGTCATTAGTTAGGGGCTTTTGTTTAGTACACCCACTTTCTTATATCCTAGGTGTAGCTCTCTACTCTAAAAGAGACTTTACATGAGAAGTAACCCTAATAATGCAAATCGTAAAGGGACCTTAGACAACCGGCTTCTGAAAGAAAGCTCATATCATTCAACTATGCCAATGTTTCTGTAAAACGGTATCTGACGGAAGTACGGAGGGCAAGTAGCTTGAATGTAGCCGGAGTTGGGTTCGCACCAGGAACTTTCCAATTACTAGCTAGCTCCCCACTCTCGGAACTCATTTGAAATCAGAGGACAGTGCTTGGCTTAACTGACATTTACTGGCGAAGAAGAAACTATCAGTAATCGTCACTGAGTTGAATATCCTAAGTTAAATTTTCACCGCCATTTGACTTCCATCTCTACGGACAACTGGGTCCATTATTTGGAGATGTACTCGTCGTCAACGCATAGAACATTCTATTAGAGGTGGAAGACTGTAAAAGCAACCGTAATCAAGCACAAGCAAGCAACATTTAATCTGATTCTTTCTACACAATGTATCGACAGTGGTCAGCTACTTCTGATTGCAAGCTTGGAAGCAATGCTATTCTCTAAAAAATTTAAAAAAAACAGGTCCATGTATATCGCTTCGACAAAAATACTGATGTGGAACTGTTATTCAGACGGCAACATTAAAGTACAGGTGGTAATCGGCTAAATTTACCTGAGATCTGATGCACAAACAGAAGGGGAACTCTAAGCAATACAACTGCTGGTTGTTAGGAAATACAGCAGCTGTAAACAAGCGCACCTGCTCGCTTGTATGAATATCCATACTGATGAGGTCATCCAACTACAGATCCTTTCACAGTGCTTCCGGTCTAATTCAGCCTAAAAGAGCGGGTGTCCGTTTTGGCACTTTATCTATAAACTACAGTTGGAGGTGACGGTGCTGCGTATCAAAATACAACGCTGTTGGTCGAACTATACAGTTCTCACATTGGTCGAAATACATGGTACTTATGTTTGGAATGAGACAGCGGTGTCGACCAATCGAACTTCCAGGAACTTTATCTCTTCATGCCCATACTGTTTGTTGTTCCAGCTGGAGGCCTTTGCGCTCCCTCCAGTATGACACCACGCCGTATAAGACATTCGATTTCTTTGTCCCAGACACAAGCTATTATGTTGTTCCTACTAACTCTGAGAAATGACCTCTCTAAAAGAACATGATGCCAATGTGGCCTTTCTCACTGGGTCCTTGGAGAAATGTGCATTCGGACACACATGATTGGTGAATACATTTGGTCACTCGGATTCTGTTCAGCTGTTTTAGTTAAGATTTTTAGAAAGAAGTCAACGTTTTTAGACAGCTCGTTTTTTTAAACAAGTGGTGACCGGAGAAACAAAGTACTACTACTTCAATACGTGTATAGCTGATGAATTATATCCAACCAAACTGTGTTGCTTCCAGTCAGAACCAAAACTTCTTTGCATGATTTATCAAGCTGCCATCCAGACACTTTCCTACCGAATTATGTTTCTTGAGGAGAATTTTGCCAGTACTTGGGACCAACTCTACACTTCTCCATGATAAAAGGCTCGCCACCGAGAGATAATTCCAGTGCGACAACTTTGGTGGATCGTTCTTTAGGACAGTAGGGTACCAAATATGAGTAATGAGTTTTGATACGAGAATCTAGCATTTGTACCTATGAGGCTAAAAAAACTCAGGCATTAGTTCACTGAGAAGTACAAAATACACACATAAATGCATACATGGTGCGAGTTTCTGCATAACCTTGTCCTTGGAAGAAGAAGATACGCGCACAGTAGTACGGGGCAGAGCTAACAATAGATCGTACTGTCCTGAGCAGCGATACAACACTAGCACCAGAACTGGGTCGGCAAAGTGCAGTAACATGTGCACACGCTGGACCAACACTTGTGCTCTTTGGATTTCAACCTGATATCAGATGAAACCGCCGTTTTTGCATGACCTGTTTCCAACAGTTTACTGCAAACCGAAACAGTGAGCATTGTGTCCACCATCCACATGGTTGTACTTGTCAGTATACCAGCTTCTAGTTGAGAATCAAATCATCCATCGTTAGCCGCCACCATATTGTTAAGCATTGGCTTCGGTTCAAGTTATCACCTTGGAAACGCTCATCCGATGAGCTATGTCCCGGAAGATAGTTTGGTACCACACCCCTTCTCTGACAAACGTAACAGTAAGTCGAAGGTGAGAGAGTGCCTGTAACACGACTGTGACCCCAGCACGGATATGAAACGCACACGAGGGTTGTCACGTCGCTTGAAGTTCGCTTGATTTATCCGACCACCATTATCGAGTGACGGCTTGATATACCCGTCAACAACTCAGCTTCCTGAATCGATCTTTGTAAGAAAATAATTCCTTGTATTTTGTGTGCTACGATCGTTCTTTGTGCATAACACTCGGAAAATGTTTGCTCACCAAACGGACAATACCGAAAAGTGAACGGATCCCAAAATTTACACGACAAGGGAACTAAAGACATCTATCTCCATGGGGCTAAAACATCTCTGTCATGAAGTGAAGACAGTTCTTTGCCTTATACTAACACTTTAATGATAGGAAATCCTCCCGAGGTTGGTCAGATCAACATTTAAGCAAACCGCAACTCCGCTGGGATTTTAAAATAGACTAGACTTTCGCTGTATCTTCAGCTGCATGAATCGTTTCGGCCAAGCACCAGAACAACGGAAAAAATTCATCATGCTCGGACGCTGAGACACGAAAATAATGTACCCGTGAAGTAGGGTGGTCCCCCAAGATGACACTTCACTAGAACCCCAAAAGGCACTTTGCTCTTCAAGGAAAATCCGCCACTACTAACGGCCATTTATGGTTTTTTTCTCGTAGTCTCTTGTTTTTCTCTTTTTCTGAATGTATCAAAGACAACTTGCAAACATCGAAAATTCCCATAGGGTTTGGTTGAAAATGACCAGTATCCAATCAAAACTGTGTGTGGGAATTAATTTTATCCACAAAGTCTCAGGTAGAGAAATTTTGACATTCGATGCGAGGATGTGGGAAGCTGAGACTACTGTGGTCGTTGTTACCTACCTCCAAGTTTTAATGCTCAACTAGGATATTAGCACGAGACCTGTAACCTTTACACTAAAATGAACGCAGTAATTTAAGCTGAATCTGCCGCAACAGCTTTATAGCTGATACACCTCGATGGCGAACGCAGTAATTTAAGCTGAATCTGCCGCAGCAGCTTTACAGCTTTATAGCTGATACACGTCGATGGCGAAGGCTTGAGCTTATGCAATGGGATGGTGGCGTTATCATAAGGAACCACACCAGCCATTCAAATTATTCGATGCATTTCATGGTCATGGGACTGTTGCAATATGTACTTGTGAACCTCACTAGCTAAATATGGTACCTGGATGTGTCAGTACAGATCCCTTCACAGACCCGATGAATACCGATTACTAAATTGCGAAAGGACCATTGGCTCCAACTGAATACGCTGTGACAGTTGGTACAATGTTCGATAAATCGCAGTGCCTCGTTATTTGTACACAAAACACTACTCGTAAGGTTGACGAAGGGTTTTCAGTAAACGTGTGTGTGTGACGTGCGAAAACAGCAGTTTGATGGAAGGACAGTTTCGTCCCAACTCGTACGTTTGAAAGAAGTTCGACTCACATTGCTGCACTACGAACTATGACTTACTGTCGTAAAAGCAAACAGCTCTTCTGTAGAGAAGTCGACAGCTGCAGCTGACAGTAAACACGTTCATACCACGCAACCAAAGTACCACACGCATAACTTGTCTTGTCTAACTGCGAGTGACGGAACCAATGTAGAGTCACGTCGCGCTTCACACGATCCCTGCACATACAGAAACGTCTAAATGCGTTGAAGTCCAAACTGTAAGATGTATCGACTGAATAACGACCGAGGCGAACTTGATGGCCTCGCCATCCAAATGCTAACGACCACGCTTTTTAGAAGTTGGGCGGGATTGAATTCAATGAACGATTTTATAATAAGGAGTTATGGGTCAATACCAAAACTCGCAGCACTTCAACGGATTACTGCAGCAGTTCCCAAGACTAAGAAGCAACATATGTGGTTTGGCCACTTTACATTGGCTACGCCTGTGGAATCAGCATCCGGATCGACAAACTCTGTTAGGAAAATTCTTTGACTTCTTGAAGTGAACCAAGGAGAAACATACCAGACGAACGCAGCTGAAACGCTGTGAAAACAATTTTTCGCACTGATAATTCAAGCAACTCCTGTAAGAGTGCAGAAGCCTGCCGAGAAGCACTGTACAACTATTTCATCCTTATTGGGAATCATCAGCAGTGCGCCTCTCACGAAGCTCAGAGTTTCCAACCTGCGACCTTTCGGTCAATGGTTGGACGTGTTATCGTTTGGCCCCGAGCGGCTGATTAGGTCTCACTTGGACGAAATATAGCGCCGCTCATTCCTCAATCGCAGAAACCACATCACGGAGTCACTTAATGACAGCCTCTCGAGTCACTGACAGATTGATGATGGTGCGAGGGGATCTCGTCCAGTCAAAAATTACCAAATCTCCTCACAACAGCACCAATCGATCAGTGGCTCCGAGGAAGAATGGTTTCACGAAATAAGCGAAACTTCTCTCTGAGAAATCATCACTCAAAGAGCCAGTCAATGAGTGAGCACGCGATGTGGTTTGTGATTGAAGCATGAGCGGCGCTCGTCTTTCACCACTCCATAAAAGTACGAAGCAAGACAGACAGGCGAACTTTACCAAATCCGCACACCCAGACGGTCAATTATCGTTGAAAAACAGCCGCGGAATCTACGCAATCTGAAATCCCAACTTCTTAGTATAAACAACACAGCAGGTATTCGTACGTAGTGTATGTTGGTATGACGTAAGAAAAACAGTAGTTGTGGAAGTTTTGTTTCCGGTATTGTAGTGGTAGAGTCAGTTGTGTAGTAAAGTAACAATAAGGCATCCAGAAGTTGAAAAAACGGACTGTGGTAGTCGTTGTAGGTACTTATCTTCTAAAGTCACAATAGAAACAGGTACAAAACGGAAGGGATGTGAGGTCGGAGGGACAACGGTGAGTAATTGGAGGTTGGACGCACAACAAGCTCCACATCCCAACCAGAGTTGATTGATAGGTTTATTGATTGATTGTATATTGAGAATGGGGAACCCTGGAGACGTGTGAGTGAAAATCTCGAGTATTCCAGGTAAAAAAGACTCAAACTGTCCAACCGGAAGAAACAAAGAGCGAACGAATTAGATAATCCCCCGTCAAAAGGTAATAACCAAAACATTGACAGAGAGAAAGGAAATGAGGATGGGTAGTAGGTGGGGACATCACGATGTGGTTTCCCGAAAACGGGCGCACCTCATGGCCCATTCCCGTGTACGGCTCCGATACAAAAATACGGTAAAGTTGAGTAAAAATGACCCAAAACGGATAAACAAAAAGTACTGAAAGTAGTTGTTATTGGTACTGTTGGTAGTGTGCTGACAGTTGCATGAACCACCATCTAACGAGAACATGAATGAAAAATTCTCTACAAAAAAGGAGCATCTTTGTTTCATGTGAAGACTGAACAAACACAGTAGCCATGTCTAGAACAAGAAGGCAAAAGGAAAAGAGCGAGATTATCACTGTTGAGCAAATAGGTGTTGTATAAGCTCTCAGTTGTTCTTATCTGGTCTTCTACGCAGTTGGAAAACCTGCGGTTGCCAGGGCTGAATTGAGCGCCAAGCTTCGATTGGCCGAGATGGCCAAAAGGGGAACGTGATAGTACTTGCAAGGAACTCGTGTACAACGACCCTTGGCAGCATCACGACAGACGACAACACGCCCTTGATTGACTTCGACATTCTCTGTAAACAAATGGAGATGCCGCGAACGATAAGTAGGTGGAAGCCCCGTAGAAAAAGCAGCTTCCCTATACCAAATCAAGAGAGAAACACTGTCTGCGACAAGCAATTTGATACACCCCGAGGCGTAATCATACTTGTCCTTCTGCTTAAACGTCATGTACTCATACAGCTTGTCAACAAGCCAATACATTTACTCTAATGTGATCCAGCTCATTGTGTACGTTTAGAGGTTGCCTCAGAAGACATTTCGAGAAACAAAAGAAAATTGACACAAGCAGACGTAGATCCCATTTTTTCTGGTTATGCCACTTCCCGGGACACGGGAAAGGATGTATTGTACCGGCCTCGCGAGCTTTGTCATCGTTCGAAAATTAGTATGATCTCCAACATCTATAACCACATCTTTCCTGGTACCTACATGATTGTATGTGGTCATTGTCTTTCAAGACCCTGAGGAATTCACTGTGAATCAGTTATATGTCCGAGGCAGGGAAAACTCTGATCATGTCTCTCTCTCTGTGAAAATGGTGACATGCTCAGTAACTTCGCTGACTTCAATCGATTACGGATCAGCAACACGCGCCTTCAACATCTGGAGAAGTATCTGTTAACATGGTATTCGAACGATGATCATATGGTGCACCAACCAGACCATATCCTAGTGAGATCTAGATGAACCTCATGCAGGGAGGGTTCTCGTTCCATTAAAGGAGCAGACGAAAAGAAGCAGAGTCGGATCACACGACAATCACAAGGTTTAGGGTCGCAGTTGACAACTTGTCCACAAGTTCGCCGTGTAAATAAATACAATACCACCCTCCTCGATTGTTTCGATGTATAACAACGAAAAAATCCGAAGCTTGTCCTGTGGTTCTCGGTGAGGTCAATACACAATGCACACACGTAGTTGATTCGATTACGATGCTGGTGGTAGACACGTCCACAGATGGACCATGCGGTTGCAAAACTAGGCTAGGGAGTTTAGACTGGAATACTCACCAGATTATCGCACGCTCTGGCGCCTGTCCATCAGCAACGCTTGGAATCCATTCTAGATTGACGGGGAAACCAGTATTGAATCCGCGTCGACTGTCAATAACTATGCGAGGCATTTTCATCCCTTGCGACAAGTCTCCGGGAAAAGATAATCTGCGGAATCCATTCCGCTCAATACATTCCTGACGCTAGAGGGTAACTTTCCCGATGAGCCAAACACCTCAGTAACATGCATTGGCACACGTCGATATCCAGCATTGAAATCTTAGAAAATCGTACGACTTGTGAAATTGTTTCGATCTTTGAAGGGCAGGCATATATAAACCAGTTCCTTCTCAACGTACACTAATCTCGGTAACGGTGTTAAGGACTTGGGGCGAGATGGTTCAAGTGGTTAGAGGGCGATTTTACTGACCGGAAGGTCCGTGGTTCGGTCCCGACCTCTACATCTCGACATCCCTTGTCTAGGCTTGGGCAACCTGGCAGCATCCCAGCCCTCGTGTTTCCTTCGGGTGGCACGGCAACTAGGCACCGGAAGGATGCTACAGCTGGACAATTTTTTTTTGCGGACTTTGTTTTTCGATAGAAGTGGATTGGAGACTCATGCTGAGATGAGTATATCATATAGCCGTTATAAGTAGGATTTCAGCGTGTCGCCTGAGCGAAGTCCCGTTGCTCTGTAAGTCTGATACGGTATGGCATCACTCTCTTGTTTTAAAGGAACAAAGCTGAGTTATAACGACTAAATTATATATTTGTCCAGCAGGGAAACCCAGTCCACCCTATGCAAAAACCATACAGTTTGTAACACCCTAACCGAGATTAGTATAAGTTGAGAAGTCGGTTTATATTTCGTCGTCCGAGACGGTAGTGTGGAGGTTTTGAACAATTACCATAAGGACTTACACAGCAGCGATGGAAACCCAACTAGAATATCCGACTAAAAGACAACCTGTCACGGTCCATAACCAGCCTTCTGTGTACTCGTCAGAAAGCCCATTCAGAGCACCATACATTGGTCGCACAGCATGGCGATTGTCTGACAGAAACCTGAACACTGTCAGGGAGGCAAACTCAACCCGTGGAATAAAAGGGTCCAATTGGAGCTTAGTTGCTATGTATTTGACTGAGTCTAATCAGATTGGCGTTCGAGTAGTATACCAAATCTTGGTAACCCCCCTCCCGAAGTTTACGATCGTTACGGTGATATCCATCCGGGGCGCAAAAACAGTTCGTAAGGACACTCAAATGCAACTGGTCGGCAGCGCCAGCAAACCAGAACAGATCCCCAATTATGTGAGGGTTGACAGTGACCTTTATTTCTGCTAGTTTTGAACGACGTTCTCTCTGGGTTACTGCTTTCCTATATAAAACATGTTGTAAAGAGCTCAAGTATATCACTTGTTTAATACCTCGCTTTGCTGATGACGTTTTCGGGTATATTCGAACGTTTGAAATAATCTATGTCATTGATCTATTGGGGGAAAGAACAAAGCCCTGCGTGAAGATATCATATACTGCTGCATGATTTACTCTGTTCAGTCTTTCACAGTGACGTGTTTTCATCCGATTGAAGCACCTGACTTCTAAAATTCTACGAAAAAGGTGACCAATCATTCTGTGACAACCGTCGTGCAGATTTGTTGGGTGTATTTGCTAGTCTTTACTGTTCTCTTATGGATCGTTTCGCTAACAAAAGAGACCAGCTTACTATACTTGGGGTCAAGCTCGGGAGGAAGGTTTCACTGACCAAATCCTCGCTTTGGGTCAGCGTTCTGGAGCAACGAGATAAATGTCAACAGATCAGTAGTCTGCAAAAAGTCCTCGAAGGAATGTGTCAGTGCTAGAGATCAACACTTCAAAAACGGTTTTTCTCAATCAGTCCAGACGAACCACTTACGATAAACAAGGTGGTACTGCAGAATATTCGTGGATTCAACTACCTCGGTCCAACCATTCTTCTAAACGGCAGGCGCCAGTAAGCGCCTTACGGTGTCTCTACAACTGAAGCGCGCAGTGTGGTAGAAAACACAAATTAGTCAGAAGGCTAGGATCAGAATCCATCAAGCCGATATCCGACCCGTTACACCCGCTTGTGAAACACGGTCGATGCACATTTGGGACATTGACAGAATAGGATTTTTCGACCATGGGCGATTGAAGAATATTCTCAAAATCGTTTGCTGAATAAATAAATCCGCTGTCGACTAGAGCAACCCCTCCAACAAAGTAAATTCTGACGGTTTAGAAACATTTTCGCCACCCATATGCTCACATATTCATGAGTATACGAGCTGCTTTCTCTTAGGAACCTAGTGTTGTTGCGAGGCGATCAACTGAAAATCTGGACCGACACCTGAATGTTTGAGTCTGTGAGTGGCTTACGGTCCACGCCACTGAAACCAATATTAGATCGATACCTGAAATAGCCTTGCCACTGAGCATTGGTGTTTGGGTAGCTGTGATCCCAGAAACATCCAATAAACCAACTCATCCTCACGCAGGAGGTAGTAAAGTGGGTCTAACCCAATCCTGAGATAACCGTGTTTTGTGCTAGTTTCGCAATCCTGAATGGCATTGGAGGCTTTCGGCGTACAGGAGTTGGATAACCGTGACTTGAAACGTTCGTTAAAACAGCTGGAAGGTGGGATGCATCAGTTCGAATAGTCTTTTTAACCGGCACCTATAGCGAAAACAACTATCCAATCAGATAAGTGTGAGAGCTGATAAGGTCAGTATAAAGCATTCACCTCTGAGGTCTTGAAGCTGTTCTGCACGGTTCATACACCAACTTGATTTTGGCATCCCCTTCATTTCTCGTGAAAGTGAAATCACAGAGAATGCAGGACCACAAACTATCGATCCAAAAAACAGCATACAACACTGTAAGGTCAACCTCTAATACAGATTAATCACCCGATCTCAGGCGAGGAATTCTTGAGTGTTGTACTGTCAAGGGTACGGTCTGACAGCATGCGAACGGTTACCAAACACCACTGATCTCTAAAGTAATGAAACACTTTCCACGACCAGTGTCCCTGATGCTATATCAATAACCGTTCCTGTGAGAAGCGAAAGTAACCGCACATCCGTAGACCCCAGATGTGCGGGAGATGATAAAAATCTAATTCAAATGTGCAGTTCAGCTGTAGCGCCTTCCCGGCACCTAACTGCCATGCCACCCGAAGGAAGCACGATGGCTGAGATACTGCCAGGTTACCCAAGCCTAGACGGGAGAAGTCGAGAGTCAGAGGTCGGGTTAGAACCACGAACTTTCCGGTCAGTAAATTCGCGCTCTAACCACTCGGGCCATCTCTCCCCAAGTGTGCTGTGACCGGCAAGTACACAGGTCGTGAGGCTATCTGCCAAACAAAAAGCCAAAGACCAATTTTATCGAAAAATTCTAACGTCCAAAATCCACACGCAACTTACCGTCGACCAGATGAACATATCGGCAGTCGGAATTCCGATGGCATTTTCCTGCTTTGAAATCTCGGCAAATGGGGAGCGTTTCCAAAAGCTGAAAAAAGGCAAAAATTCGATCAGAACGAAAAAAGGAACAGGTTGAGGTGACAAATCAAGTAAAGGTTAAATGCTATTCGGTGAGGCGGTAATTGTTTCAGTGAGATGACTGACCTTCGAACACACCAACAGTGGGCCTATAATCATCTACTGCCCAGTGTCCTTCCCTATCCAAAGAAAGCCCATTCCAGTATAACAATGAACGAACCTGGGATGACAGACGGATGACTGACTCATCTCGAATGATAGAATAACAGTGATCGTTGTTGCTATTGTGCGGCCTATCAGTCAATTGCCTGATGGCATTGTAGCACCGCTTCGCAACAGTAACAATAGTAATAATATCAGTATCAATAATAATAATTGTTCACTTGTAACATACTTCCAGTACCTAGAGGTTATGCCACGCGAAGGAAGCAAGACAACCGAGATACTGCCAGGTTGCCCAAACCTAGAGAGGACCAGTCGAGAGGCCGGAGTCGGGTTCAAACCACAGATCATGTGGTTAGTAAGCTCGTGTCTTAAACACTGAGCTATCTCGAACTCAACAACACGAATGAGGGCTAAGGTATAAAACTCCAGAACCTGTTGCAAACAATTTCACCCTATTGAACCAAAACGCTCTTCGGGAGGATGGGCATCGCCCATGATAGAGATCAGTCGGCTGTAGGTGCACATTTCAGTTTGACAGACTACAGACTGGAACTTTTGCATGTGCAATCAATCAACCGGCTACAGTGGTATGCTAAAGTGCGTCACGGTTTTTAGTTTCCAACTCTTGCATGGAGTATGGCAGTCCGAAAGAATATGCAAGCGGTCGAAATAATGTCCATTCATACGGTCCCTGTTCAGCAACGTTGTCAAGACGCACGAACGAACAGGTTTACTGTAGAGATCCGTCCAAAGAGCATTGTACGGTCCCTAATCCACTCAGGATGCGAACAACACGGTACGGGCACTCCCATTTGTTCGCGTACAAGTTAAGAAAGTAGAAGCTAGTGGGGCGGATAGGATGAGATTCCAAACGCAGCCGGCTGACACGTCCGGTATAAAAAGCAGGTGTCCTTAGAAAATAAGGTCACATGTGAGGCAGCATTCTAGTCAGTACTCCATGCAGAACATATAGGACCACATGTATCAACATGAATCGCACGACTGACAGATAAAGTAGCCCGGACAACTACAAGCACACACTGGTGGCTAATCTTGTCAATCCCTAGGACGATTAGAGAGGAGGGTCACAAGTAACAGAATAGATGAATTGAAGACAAGGTGTCGATAAGCTCTTGTTTTCGGGCACCGGCATTCCACAAGTAGACAGACCATCGTCACTGTCCCCAAAACTTACATCGGCTTATACCGCTGGAAAAAGACCCATGCTTATTTAGACAGAATAGGACGTCACGGATAACTGAACAGAGCAGAAAATGTCACGTGTGGCCACTATTGCAGTTACTTGTTGGTAGCCTGACAGCCAACTAAAGCAAGCTGACCCCATATCACATCTGCCTGAGTCAAGTAAAGTTGGGTAGGGAGACTGGTCATTCTATTCAAGAATGCTGCTGAATAAAATGAAACATATCACTTTTACTTACTCTTAAGTATGAACAGGACGGGTTAGACTACCGGTGTAATGTCAGTCACAAGGGTACATACGCAGGAAAGACCCTGGCGTTTGGGGGCTGAACCTATCCCCAGATGGATACCCTGACTTCTGGTCGTTGTTCACTTCACTGGTCATGTACCCAAAAGCCGTCTATACCTCCATAGGCGAACAATAAGCCATAAATAAAAGAAGTTCACTTTGATCGGCTGGCTTTTTTTTGAAATATCCAACCAACTGAGATCCTGTTGACTAAGGTCACCTAAGAAAAAAACAGCACAGACTAGAGGCGGTTGGATGCTCCTGAAAGTGCTTCCTTGATATAGTACTGTACTGCAGATTTGATGCGAAGAAGGTGGTCGCCCACCTTGCGAGAATTTTGCACGAATACCCCAGCTTTGGTAGTACGTCAAAATATTGGTGGCTCAGGGCAACGACGATGCCTCCGTGCGTGGTAACGAAACGTTTTCAGGCCAACTATCAAGTTCAGCGAAGAGATCAACTGCCACCTGATCAATAGCCAGACCCCAACTTTGTTCAATCTCAGATCAGTGATAAGATGCCCTAAATGGATAGCACTCCGTATACCAAATATGAGCGTTCGGTATCACTTCAAACGCTGTAAGAAATCAGCAACGCATACAGAACAAATAACGTTAATCTACCAGGGAAACACTCTACACCGTACAACAAATAAATTATCGGTGTTTTACTCAGTGCCATATTACATGGAAGTCTGGGTCAGGTGAGCGAACAACCGCGTGAGCTTCAATCCGAAACATCCGATCCTACAAGCGAATGGCGCCTTTCCCTTCTTGACCTCTAGTTGCGTCATATGTTATACCATTTCGTGTCCGAATGGTGCAGTATACGCACGTTCGGAACAAGAGAAGAACCAAAAAGGCTGGGACAGCACAAAATATAACTCACGTGGCCTTTGTCGTTGATATACGCAACATTTGTTATTGGGTTTTGAAGGCATGGAACAGCCGATGCATACGGATTACCAGGGATCCCGGTCAACGAACCCGGAAAGGAGTCTGTGTGAGGTAGAAAGGTGGTAGGGTGGAGAACTTAAGTTTAGTGTTCCGACGGACAATCGCCTTCGTCAGAAATCGATTCACCTCATGCAAACACCAGCGCGATACACAACGGACCGATGCGATGCGATACATTTTCCATGTGTGTTTACGCGGCTACGAAACCGAGTACGTTTGGGTCAACTCGGAAGAACGCACCACACAGAGACAAACACACGTGTCATCCTGTATCGGTTCACATACCACACACGAAACCTAGCGTGCATGGACGGCGAGCGACCTTAAGCACAGTCCACTGAGGACGACCAACAATGGAGTGCCAGTGAATGATTTTGTCATTCGGTGAATTCATTCATAATATGCACCCAAGGGGAACTACGATGCACGACAATGAACAAAGACAGGGCAATATTTTTGGATAGAAAATATGTAGTGTCGCGTTCAAGTTTGCAAATAGGGTTGGTTAATTTATCCGCGGATGTATTCAGAGCGGGGTCTCCGTATACAGCGCCTTGGAGCATTCAAAACATTTTAAGGCTACTTTCACTGCTAATATGATCATATAATATAAATAATCGCTCCGCTGTCACACCTTTTCGGTGCCCAGCTGCCATGCCACCCGAAGGAAGCACAATAGCTGAGTTGCTGCCAGGTTGCCCGAGCCTAGACAGGAGCAGTCAGATGGCGAGGTCTGGTT
>NW_008752125.1:139664-151060 GCF_000715545.1 Opisthorchis viverrini
CTTCCGGTCAGTAAGTTCGCACCTTAACCACCGAGCTATCTCGAGGTTTACCTTCCCCACTAGTTTAGCAGCAAGTCGTACGTGTTAACTAATCACCCAGCCAATAGACACGATAAAAAGTACCTTGGTTCCTTCATGAGAACAATGACGCTGCTGATGATAGACACTCGTTGTTCGATTATGACAGAATTATCTTCCACACATGGAGCAGAGCGTACCAAATATCATGTTCTGTTCATCTAAGAGTCAGATATTTGGTTTCTCAGTAGCGTCCAAGTGCAGATATCAAAAATGAAATGTTATCGAGTTCACTGCGTCGACCCATAACCTCTTCCAAAGAACTGACAGGCGCATATCTTTCAAACATCTCAGCAAGGGTGAAGCAATTACAATATGACGTAGTGGGATAACTGAGAGAACCGAACTAATAGAAAAATCCGGTGCTTAGCCTGGGAATGTTTTGTGTATTCTAAGAGTTGGTGTACGCATCCCAAAACAAAAGCATCGAGCCAACTAGGTAGTTTCAAGATAACTTCATCAGTGAGTGAAAAAAAAGTTCGCCGATAGAAGGGCAACAGACATAAGTCAACCTGTCGGATATAGTAGCCAAGGTGACGATCCAGTGGGAGTAACTGCAACGGTCAGTTTGGCAGTCAGTGAAGGAATCGCGTGAGACGTTGGAGTGACTGCGATGAAAGTCTATTTTTCACTTTTTGTTCTCAAGCGAAATATGTGCAGCAGGATCCGTCCGCGGAAGACAGGAAGATTCCAACAGTTCGTTATAAGAAAAACGAGGCAGATGTTTAGGAGCCAGCTACTAGGTGAGAGTTCTGTGGTATGAAGCCAATCTTTGGGTTTTGAAACGCTACTTTCGAAGCCTAGTAAGCTGAGGATAGTTCAACATACGTGCTTCCTTAGTGATGCATAGTGCCTCTCTACCGAAAGGGTATCACAGCTAAACGGCTCTTGGAGGATTGCGAAGGTTCAGAAATAGCATCATTCGTATTCTGAATGAAGGTAGCAAGGCAAAGATGGGTCGCGGAAGATGACTTGGGATCCTATCGGATGAACCATAATCATCATCAGCCCCTGTGGAAAACGTGTACTTGTCGCACGGTGTTTGTAGTTGCCCAGTTCCCTTCACCGTTGAATTGGGGAGGTGAGGTAGATAGTTAAGCATTGGAGGCGGTAGGCAACATAACTGATGCGCAAATAAAGGGGCATCGATAGACCAGGAGGGACGCTATGCATTGAAAGCAACAGTTCAGGTGCATGAGCACCCGAGGGGGGAGTGGGCTATGTCTGAAAATGTTTTTAAAACCATTGATGTGCTCCGTCTCGGGGTACCCATCCAGGAAAACCGTAATGACCAGCGCAGCTGAGTTTGCCGGTGAGGGCTTTCATACTTCGCTGTTTGATTTCCTTTGGCTCGTTTCCAACCTTCGCGTCATTGTGTTCTTTGACGTCCCAACAAAAAACGAGCCATCAGAGCTCAGGTTACTACGCAGTGTTCGTACACCTACCTGGTCTCTTTGGACAAATTTTAATCGTAGACCCAGATAGGAGGTTGTGGCTGAGATTATTAAAAAAAGCCTACAGCGACAGGGTTGCTCAAAGTGTACCCATCAGGCGACTGAACTGTGAAATAGCTGCATATAAAATATAAACGATCTTTCTAATGCTCAATTGGACTTGGACAAACATCGAGATTTTTCGCTTCTGTAATTCACACAGATACTGCCTACTATATACTTTGTGCCGGGGGTGTATGTCCGGAAGTTGCATGTCCTTGTAGCTCAATGCACTGCCAGAGAGTGACTCAGGAACGCAAGTGTCAGGTGCGCATAAGTCATCAGCTGGTGCACACACTAAAATAACTAACTTTCCGCTTTTGCAATCGGTAATTCCCAAATTTATTCAAACCTTTCATTTCCACTAAAACACCGTGATTTATCACTTAATGTTGCGTTGCTCATTCACAAGTCAACCGACGACCCAAGCAGTCTTGCAAATACCTCCATGGTCGTTTGCTTCCAAAAAAATGACTTCGGAAACTGGCAGCTTGGAAAGATGGCTGTTGCAGTGTCAAGACGTCTCTGTAGAGGAGGTAATTGGAAGGTGTACGTTCTACGTTCCGTAGATGTTCTTTTGGTATATACATAAACGACCGTGTCGTCCAGAGCGTCCCTTTCGAAAGCTCGAAGTATTCAAGCAATTTATGCGGACAGACCATCGTTCAATTAGTTGAGGGTTAGTCGATGTGGATGTGTGTGATTTGTCTCCTCTGATGTGAAGAACTTGCAGTCACCGTATGGGATTTTGCATTAACGACGAGGAAACAACACTTCAAAAATGTGTTATAAAGTTCATATACTCTAAAGGAATTCTGTAGGTTTAGCTTGAAGAATTCCCTCTCTCCTACCAATTACTATGGAAGCCCGATGGCAATAGAGAGGAATAGAACGGGCTAGAAATTGTGATGAACATAAGCGAAAAGCAACCTGTGCATCTAAGTAAACACGGGTAATTATAGGGAAAATAGTCCCGGCGACTCAAAATTAACGCATTTACTAATTTTCGTAGTTTGATCGATCTGCGTGAAACTAAGAATATCGAGTAGGAAAAAGGTGAACTTCTTGGACGTTAAAAATGCCAGCTGTACCACCCAACAACGTACGAGACATTCAGGCAGGGGAGTATACCACCTATATGAAAATTGACGCGTTTCAAAACATCGATACGGCTGGACGTCGAGGGGCATTGCACCCCCTTAGGCGACGAAAAGGATGAGATTAAGATGAACCGACCGAGGTGGTTATGGACGCGAAACGATCAAATTGCACTAACTCTCCCAGTTCCAGTTAAAGCGAACACACGACGTTTGTTTATATAACCAGTCCACAGTGATGAGGATGGAAGTGGTTAGGGTGGAGGTAGTGGTGGTGAGTGGGCCGAGTTGTGTTTATCGGATTCTGTGGGTCAGTTCACACGATCCCGCCGATGGTGCAGCATATGACGCTTGTCACCTGATTACAAGCAAGCACTGTCCACTTAACAAGCGAAAAACAGGAAGATGATGAGAATAATTTCCGGTGATGGACCAATCACCCATGACCGTCCTCTAGAAGCGCACAGGTGTGCGCGCCGGTGCGCCCAAAAACAAGATAGTCTAAGTAAACTTAGGAACCATCGTAAACATAAGGTGACATTATCACAGCCAAAGGTGCACGATCAATTCGGATGGGGCTTGGATGGAAGTCAAAACATTGAGGAAAGTAGTTGTACCAAAAAAGCCGTATCGAAAATTGTTGGTCGATGTACTTGGATGCCAACTAAGAAAGGACAGAGTGGGGAATTTTCTAAAACCAAATGGAGCAACAAAGTGGAACTTACATGCCGAATCAAAAAAGCACGCTCCAGGAAATGCCGGTGGTCGAGGACCTGGGCTCGCATGAACGAACCCTCCCTGCAGTGCCGCAGCCATCTGTGCCGCGGCTAACTGGGATTGCTGTGCCCTCAAGAAGAGGGACAGAAGGGCTTGCTGTTGTTGAAATGTTACGGGTGAGGGACTACTGGTTGAGAGTTCGTGAGGAGATTGCCGTTGCTGTTGTTGCTGCTGCTGGATTGCGGCCAGTGCAGCCGCTAGAGCAGGATTAGCCGGATTTGTTTGTGTGACATGAACCTGAGTTTGGAGCTGGTGAAGTGCCGAGTTGTGCTGCTGTTGCTGTTGTTGTGTCAGCCAGCTGTTTAGGGCCAAAGCAGCTGCTGAATTCGGATTGTCTGGTGTTCCCTGAGTAGGATAGACGGGTGAATAGGCAAGCGGTGGTGCTGGTAAGTAGGATGAGGCAACCGCTTGTGCGGTGGGGAAAGGAAGACCGTATAGATTCGATGAGGTTAACAGACCGGAAACTCCAGAAGTAGTCAGCTGAGGAGTAGGAAGTGCGCCACAGTAGGTCGAGGACAACGCGAGGCCATGTGTGAAAGGGATGGAGATGTCAGCTGTAGACTTGAAAAACTCGACATCAGTTCGTTGTTGTTCAGCCGGACCCGTTGACGGGCAGGTGCCATTACATAAACTGGATGCCCCATCGGATGATTCCGATTCCGGCACTGATCCAGCTGCGTAACTAGAGTTTTGGTTCGGGCGCTTGGCAGGATATCGTGACTGTGTGGGAAAAAGACAACCTGGTTGTTGAATCATCTACACTAAAAACTGTTGGAAAGCAGATGGTTACGATATCCTTTTAACTCATTGAAATTGTCGGGTGATCAGGGGGCATAGTAACTGCAAAAACCAAATTCACTCGACATGATCATTCGGAGCAAGAAAAACGTTACTTCTCCTACGGAAGAGACCAGGCCTTTTACAGTGGGCTTTTTCAAGTGAGAAATAAACAGAAGAGGTCGTCCCCGCTCATACCACTCGCAATATATTGGAGATTCACTGTTCAGAACTCCTAGCTTTCTGGGTCCCAGTAGGTTGTCTAAGTGTGAAAATGATGGGATGATAACAGAAAGAGCCCATGAGGCATTCAACATGTGACTAAGACACGACACACCAAACCATTGCACGGACCCCGAGGTTCCCAAGCTGCCAACAGGATCATTCAATACAGCATTATCGGTCCCAGTAGGCCTTGTAACAACTCAACAATATGGGAAATCTCCACCAGAATCGGACACCCAACTGCCGCAACATTCTGACAACAGGTTTAGATTGTGGAACTGGACCTAATATTGCAAAACAGTGACGTTGCAGGAGTTCAGCTGACTAGTCCTGACTAGCCCTCAGATAGCCGGTTGAATGGGAACAGCGCTGAAACGGCTAAAACGTTCACTGAACTGCAGTGGATGGTATGATGCGCAGACCGATTTGCAATACGCCACTGTAACTTGACACAAACCTTCACACCACACCTGCCAATCGATTGTCCATGTCTAGGCTTTCACTAACGGGCTACTCGAGTTCGATGACAGCTTGTGTTGAGAGGATACTATAGCTAAACGGATGTTAGCATCCCTACTATTAAACTTAAATTAAGAAATTGGACACCTACATCACACCAAACAATGCGTTGCTACTGACTCCGCCAGGGCGAAAATTGACGGGGCAGTGTATGGTATAAAGTCATAAAGGTGCAGTCTGCGAAAGTTGCACACACTGGTAGAAACCCCTAGGTGTTTTCCGCAATTGGTCGCTATGCGTTTCAACAGCAGATTTCCGTGAAGCAAAAGTTCCATCCACCCGCTTTACCGGAAACTCATAATCGATGTCACAAGGAGTGCTTTAAGGCCCAAAGTATGAAACCCGATAGTAGCGAAAATAAATTTTGGACAGATTCCATCACTTGAAAAGGTCAAAAGACTGACCCGTCAGCAAGCAAAACTCTCAACAAGATGGGGAAATCCTGTCCTTGTTGAAGGAAGGGTGATGGCGTGTTGTGGGTTGCTATGTCCAACGGCATGAGACATGCACTTTTACTTTAAGGATCAAACGTTTGTACAATCAACGTTCACTGTTTCGCTTGATTTTGAGCAATTGAAGGCAAATCAAATACACACCAGCATGATTAACTTGTACAATATTCACTTCTCTAGTAAGTCTGTCCCAACATGGAGCGTGAAGAATTATCGGACAACTGAAATAGGCCCACATGTCATGGCCTTCTAAAGAGTACATTCTTCCGATACAATAGGCTGTATCTGCTAAGAAATGTCTTTCATGTCGTGCATATTCATCACTAAAGGATTAGAAATAAAGGTAAAATATGTTTGCCATTTTAGAGCAACACAACAAGTAACGTGAAGTCCAGCTTCTGCACCTTGCTACCGAAACTACTCCAAAGGAGACAGGATGTCCCTCCGCCTCACCTGAAAGTTGCTCCACGAATCGGTAGTGGGTTTTGTAAATACCAGGGAGCGCAACAGAGAGCAAACGACGGACCCCGGTCCCACAGAGCCCGTTTTCTCTCGCCGGTGTTATGCTTGATTTTGTGAATGAGTTGGGTTGTAGACTGCCTCATCCATATAGTGGTGTACGATACTCTTCTTTATATCAATGAATACGAGAACGACCAACTTTCCTTCAATACTCGTCTCACAAAACATCCCAACTAGATTACCGACCTGGTTTATCAAAAGCAATCCTTGATATCATCGGGAAGCTCTACCAGAATGTCATCGTATAACTAGAAGACTAATTTTTCATCAAGAAAGTCGTCTTCAGATGACTGAATGAGTAATCAGTAAACCATGGGCAGCGATACCTCTATAGGCTCGTATAAGAAGTTCCGAGTGGCTGCTGAAAAGTCCGATGCTTGTGAACTCCAGAAGCTGTCCGGGTGGACTTGACTCCCACTTAGTTGTTGACGTGTATCCGCGAAATTCCCAATACCTAGGTTTTAGGCAAAAATTTGCACCTTAACTAATGTTACATAGGCAGGTAGTTTCTCATCTGATAAACCGCGCACCGAAATGCAGTGGTTCCAGCTGCTACAACCTGAGGATGAGGATAATAAAGGAAGGGCAGCAACCCGTTGTCAGTGACGGCCAATCCGTCCACTGAGGTTAAATGGATCTGTTTGCCCAGTGCATAAACACACAGTGTTACAAAGGTATAGTAGTGGAACTTAACAAACCAGCGAATAAATCGTGTCTAAAAAGTAGTTTGGGTACATTTTCCCCGCTAAGTACGGTATCTATTAAAACATAAGGCGATGTATTGCTGACACTAACGAAACCAAATGGTTTTCCACACTTAAATCGGACTGTTTCTGATCCCGAAATTTATGTTTCGATGTAATCCTCAGTGCTAACAGGGTCAAAAGCTGCAGCGACCTGATAAATTCACAGCTCTCAAAGCGACACTTTCCAACTTAGAGAAATCCTGGGGGCGCTTATGACCACATCGTACTGCTGTAAGGTGCTTGTGAGTTGTAGTTTTGCCTGACCGAAATACATTCACGGCTGTTTCAGAAGGGTTTGGTAAATAATCGGTGGTTTGCAGTTTCGTTGTTCGATCATTCCCTGAAGATGAAGGATGAAAATGGTGATCGCCTCAGTAAGCAGTGTGTGCACGAAGTAGTCCAAGTAATACAATGCACTATTGGTTGTTATCCTCACTTAAAAAAGCAGTGATTCGTTGTTTGATGAGAAGAAATGGTCACGGAGATGGTCAACGTGATATCACCGGTGGAAAGGCTAACAGGCGCCATGTAAGGGCTCCCATTAGGGTACAACGGCACATCAGCAAACCATTCCGCACTTCATACCATCCATCGTAGTTCATTAAAAGTTGTCCGCTTCAGTACTCTTTCTTCCTATGCTGCTTTAAGGCTGCACACCGCGCAGCTCACAATATTCGATAGATCATATCACTGTGTTATACGAAGAGGTCCAGTGGAAAACTGTTCACGACCGCATCGAATGCTGCATAAAACGGATGTCTGAATCCGACGGGGACTGAGGTCCCATACTGCGGTGTTTGTTACTAGGACTACGGGGAACGACCATGCTGTAGAGCAGAGAACAATATCACCGACATTCAATCGATGGGTCGAAAATACTTCGACAAATTCAGAGTTCAGAGACTATAGAAAGCGCACCCCATATGTACATCAAATGATATGTTCGAATAGAAAACGTAAGCCTGATCACAATTCATCACAAACACTCGCGATTTTAGGCATCCTAAAACAGCCATCATTAAGGAATAATGTTCCACTGAAAACTGCGGGAATAAATCTTCAGTCCATCTCGCTTCCATCTTTGAGAAAAGTTACCGTATTTCCTATAACCACCAACGTTTTGAACACCACGACTGACGGGTTCATCTCATACCTTTGGACCCTTGCCACACCATCATCATCCACCAACCCGCTGGATTGTCAGTTTCGGATGTCAGCTAGATGCCAGATAGCCAACCCATCTATACAGGAGTGGTTTACATAGAAAGAAGAAATTTCCCACAATGCAAGTGACTTCTGTCTGGGGTGATAAGCCAATATAGGACCAACTACACCGACACGACAGACCATTGACGGGTCACGTTGCTGCTGACATTACGGAATTATATTATCCACCTCATTTCATTCAAAACAAATGATTTACGAGCGAACACTGACTACCAAAAGCTAGCGTAAGGGTCTTAAACTCGTGTGCAAATGCTACTAAACCATCGAACCACAGCGGCTCGACGTGAACACGGGCCAAACTGCAGCTAGATTTCAAGAGCCAATGGCATAAACAATCTGTTGCTGAAAACGTTGTGCACAGTGGGGCATTGGACTGTCTTCTACAGCGCCACAATTTCCACAGCCTTTGAAAAGTAACACAATGCTGAAATAAAGAGCACGTGATGCTACTTAACCCATATAGCATGATTACGTACTGTGGTATGCCTAAAAACTTGAGTCGATACGAGTGCAACCCACGTGCTCATGATGCACGGGGTAAGACACTACTAATTCTACATATGTAGCAGCAATGCATTGCAATCGAACAGTCAGTCATGCATCGTGGAGGCCAGCAATTAACTGATACAGACAAGAAAGTATAAAAGTGAAATTTCTATGTGATTCATCTATGTAAATCTAATTGCCAAGTAGAAAATGTATTCCCCCGTAGTAACTTCACAACCATTAATAATAAGCAAATCTAACAGATAGAGACCAAAGTTTGAAGGGGAAATAATACAGCACACTGAATGTTGATAGCAGAGCGCACCCGAATCGATATGGAGGAAAGTCAGATGAACAGCGGCGGTGTCAGACCATCTTGTAACAACGAGAGCAAACAGAGCCAAAGCACGATCACAAATGTTGGGGGCTGTGTGCGAGGCAGCAATGTGAGGTACGACTTGAACGAAGCTCTCAGCTTCCAGGGACCACAAGGTAAGCGAAAGAGCGAGGCGAGAACACAGGGAAGCTCAAATATACCTGAGAGCGTACGCCGCTTTCCCCCGAACGCTCAACAACTTGGTAATAATTTCATTAGGACCACCAGGTGAATGCGAGGACAACACGCGGTTACAAAGTGATAGGCGGTGGTGATACGTGGGTGGGTTGGGGCTAAGAAAATCACGGTGATAATATAGATATACGCAAAAAACAAGCAAAGAAACACAACGAATAAACGACAGCAAAAACGTATAATAAAGCAGTTGGAACGGGACACCCACATGCAAATCCAAACCATTTACGCCATCACCAGACGCGCTGTGGCTGCTAGCTTCACGCTTCATGCCAACACGAACAACAGAAGACACAGTAGCTGGCGCACTGATTGCAAGTGAAGAAGAGGTCACGTCAAGCGGGGTGGTAGTGGTGGTGTTCAACGACGGAACGGGACACCCACATGCAAATCCAAACCATTTACGCCATCACCAGACGCGCTGTGGCTGCTAGCTTCACGCTTCATGCCAACACGAACAACAGAAGACACAGTAGCTGGCGCACTGATTGCAAGTGAAGAAGAGGTCACGTCAAGCGGGGTGGTAGTGGTGGTGTTCAACGACATCGTTGATGATTGTGCTGTGGTGGTGGTGGTTGTAGTTGTGACGGATCCAACCGCAAAGTTTGATGATGGTGGGAGTGAGACAGCATTCATCGTGACAATCAGATCAGATGGATGGGATGTGTTGTGAGTAGAGACCCCAACCACCTGGCGCTGTTCTTGTTGCTGCTGCTGCTGATGCAGCAGCAGTTGCGACTGCAGAGCCGATAAGATCTGAGTGGATTGAAGACGAGGGGGCACCAACTGGCTCATTGTCTGGGAATATTGCAGATTGGTTGACGTCTGATAAATTTACGTGCATTGCATAGCGTTAATAGGACAAAAACCAGCGACAAAACTATGGACAACGCAGATGCGCCTGTTCACATACTACTTTAGAGTTGCGCACAAACAACAAACGCATACAATGGAAAAAAGCGCACATCACCGCCTACGACAGAATTATCGCAACGAATAGGCAGTGAACAGGCAAAGCGAGATTCACAGAACAGAGGCAAATACAAAGCCAGATGAATTTGTGAATGTTAGGAGAGACAAACTGTTCTTGGCAGACGCAGGAACAAGCAAGCTGCAAGGAGAAAGCGGTAGATGCTCGATCGCATGGCGCGTAGCAATGTGCGGTGTAATTATGTCCTAAGGATACGGAGCTAATGTGAGCTAAAGTAGGGTTACGGCCGGGGATAGAAAATTTTTCCAGTAAGTTAAAAAGCGGTGCTGCAGAAAAGCGAGCACGTGTCGTTAGGATAGCAGACAACCGCACTAAAAATGGGTACCATAACCACATACGGATAGAGATTAAATTGATTTTCAACAGGCAGAAACCTCAACAAGTTCGACTGCAAATCAGCACTGCCTTTCTTGATTCCAGTCATTAATTCGAAACCAGATCAACATCCAACAAGGAATTATACTGGACGAAGAGCAATAATTGCTGTCATATTTGTGACAAGGCCGAAACCTCAAGACGCCTACAGGCAGCCGGTTTACATAAATAATTATGTCGATAAAAGGAAATGCATCTTCATCACACAGTGTAGCAAAGGACAGCAGTTGGTTGATACATGGAAGTACCTACCTAGTAGAAAACAAATTCCGAACACACTAAACGCATTTGAGAAAGCAGAGTGGCATTTCAACTGGGTGGATTATGGTAGATTGGATTCCAGAAACAAACTGGAGACAATCGGATGCTCAGGTTATGTACAGTTAACAGGTGATCTAGCTCATCAAAAAGTTGGGTTCCCAAAAACTATGGCGAGGAAATAATCCATGTTTTGTTCCACCAAAGGAACTAGTGTTGATCTTCGTATAGAGTGACTCTCTCTTGGGAGCCCCCAGACTTGGGGGGAAACTATCATAATCATTGAGACAATATACCGGTAATACACACTGGCAGTTAACTGTTGTAACTACCGTTTAGCTGTAACCCCCTTCCGGTGCCAAGCTGCCATGCTACCCTAAGGAAGAACGAGGGCTGGGATACTGCCAAGTTACTCAAGCCTAGGTAGGGGAAGTCGAGAGGCAGAGTTCGGATTCGAACCACGGACCTTCCGGTCAGTAAATTCACATTCTAACTAACCACTTGAGCCATCTCGCCCCCCCCCCCACTGTTATAACTAAGGCAAAGGGGACTATTAGACCTTATCTGGAGGCCGCCCTCCCTTCTGGAAGTTTCTTTTTAGGTATTCCTAGTGTGCTACCTCTCAGATAGTTGTCATATGCATGAAAAACCAATAGCCGAGTGAATCTGAATGACACAAAGTGAAGTCACTTTGGTACGGCTACCGTATCTTCTCCCCATAAGACTAGAGCAAAACCAATTGCAATTTTTCGTGTAAAGTAACAACGCAAAGGGTATATGAAAGTTGAGATTTTTGCAAGGT